>NC_034429.1:0-2313 GCF_002078875.1 Numida meleagris | reverse complement strand
CTTTTCTCTGGCCAGTGGGTTCTTTTCCATGAGAATCTTGGATGGTCATTGTTTCTTGGGGACTAGGTGCTGCCAGTGTCGTGCTGGCTTCTTTTGTGTAGACCTGAGATCTCCAGTAAGAAAGGCTCTGTGACACCGTCCCAAGTCACAGGCTTTGCTCTGGGCCTGCCCCATCAGCAACACTTGCTGTGGTTGCAGTGGTAGTGGTGGAAGCTTGGGACGAGTGTGAGGAGCGATGGCCCTTGCCCGTCTCGTACTCCTCCTCCTCCTGATAGCCACGAGCGCCTTGGAAGTTCGTGCTGCTCCGTTACGAGGACCAGGAGCAGGTGGGTGGGCAAAACCGAGCGGCACGGGGGGCAAGAAGTCAGGCAGTGTCCCCACGGCCCTACGGCACGCTGCCCTGGGGCTGTCCTTGCATGGGGACGTGCTGGGCAGGGGGAGACGGGCAGCACCCAGTTCCCAGCACAGGGTCCCCCTCGGCCCACAGCCCAGGGGAAGAGCCAGGCACGTTCTCCTCCCGTGCTTCAGCGTCACCTTGCTTTGTGCACACCTGAGAGCTGCACTAAGAAAGGCCCGAGTGGCCACACGTTGGTCCATGCAGTCCATGGTGGTGTTACACGTGGCCTGCAGAGAGTATTTGGCAACCTGCCCGTGGCCAGCCAGTGGGTCACCCTGCCCACCCCGTCGCTGTGGAACTGATGACCTGGGTCTTTCTCCCATGCTGGTGCCTGACCCAGCTCTGTTCCTTAATAAAGAGAACGCAGTGTTTAACGGGAACTTCTCTCATCTGTTTGTAACTCTAGACGACTGCACTTGTTGTCCTAATCCAGATGCTTGGTGGGATACAGCTTGTGTTCCCCAGGTGAAACCCAGAGGGAAGTTACTGCAGGGACAGAGCCTTTGGGGCTCCTCCTCCCCTTCTCTTTTCCTCCCCTCTCCATCCCCTTTCCGTTCTCTTCCCTTCCCCTCCCCGTCTCCAAACAGTTCCACGCATGGTGTATGGGAACTGCTGAGTCATGGCCTGAACCACTGATTGAGCACCTGGAGGAAAGACCCAGTCAGCCCTGGGAGCACAGGTGAAGACAATTCACCTGTGCAACCAGAAGGGGTGGAGCCTGGCTCCACCTCTCTTAGGCCTCATTTAAGGGCTGACTGCCCCTGAGGAAGGGTCTCTGCCTGGAGATCCTTCCTTGGTGGGAGCCTTTTTCTGCGAGCCCCAAATCTTCCGATCCGGGTGAGCGCTGTATTTTCCTTCCACCTTTTGTAATGCGGTTTCCATTGTGTTAGTCCTGCTTATCGCTACACATGGATTGTTGTATATTAGCACGGTGCCGCTGCAGGCTCCCAGCACCTATTTTTGAGGTGCTGCTGTGTGGAAGGGGAGAAGAGTGCTGCCCAGTGTCCTCACTTTGACACTCCCGATGCTCAGTACGTGACCATCTCCGTCCCCAGGCACAAAACAAGGCGACGGGGGCACTGGCAGCAGCGATGGTGATGCAGACCATCGGTGAGAAGGAGCTGGAGGAGCTGCAGCTCTTGGCTGGCTGCAGCCACGCCAACATCCCCCGGCTGCTGGCCGCGCTGTACTGGGACGGGCTCCTCCGGGTGAGCACGGGCTGGACGTGCTGTGCAGCCTGGGTAGTGCAAGCAGGGTGAAGCAGCGTGGGGGTGGCGGCACTACGGGGAATCCTGCTGTGCCCCAGTGTGTGCCCAGTGCCTCTGGTCCTGCTGCTGGGCGCCGCTGGATGCAGCCTGGCTCCGTCCTCTCTGGGCCTCCGTGCAGGGACTGATGGCGGTGCCTGGGATCCCCCTGAGCCTCCTCTTCTGCAGGCTGAGCCGCCCCAGCTCTCCCAGAATTCCCAGCCCAACCGTTCCCCATCCCTACATTGTCCCCCAGAGCTGACAGAGGGGGGAGGGAATTTTGGAGGGGAGGGATGGGGCCGGTGGGGGCAGCCCTGGGACACTGCCCTTTGTGCTGCCCCGTCCTGCCCTGCAGGTGAGCATGGGCTTTCGTGCTACATGAACGGCTGCAGGCAAAGGTGTAGCAAATTGAACACAAAACAATAATTTATCTTAGAAAACAAGAAATAAATGACTGTTTATTTTATAATTGACAATCAAATTCCATCTTAATAATTGTGAGGCATTTTGCACCCCCAACATTTCCCATCCCCGCACTTTGACAAGCCAACGCTTTGCCTAGCGCTGGCGTTTCTGGCCTGGAGCGTCCTGGCACTGTGGCAGCTTCCTCTTCTTGGCTGGGGCATGGCCAGTGTGCTGCTTGTGCCCGGTGCTGTCGCCTTTCCTGGTGGT
>NC_034428.1:6911909-7000625 GCF_002078875.1 Numida meleagris | reverse complement strand
GCTCAGCGCAACCCGGAGGGCTGCTCAGCTAGGCTAAAGCAGGCCACGCTCAGCGCAACCCGGAGGGCTGCTAATCATCATTAAGAGGCAGTGTGGCTTTGGTCGTGTCCCACCATAACACTTGGCCTTTCCACTGCTCAGATGTTGTGCTAGTTCTACATTCAACACAGATCTGCAATCCATCTTCCTCTCTCCTACATCCAGCACACCCTTTCACACAGTCCTATTTAGATGAAGGTTCCCAAACAACAGCTCACAGAATCTCCTTACCCACAGAGGCTTTCCCTTCCCCCGTCTCAAGAAGAGTCAATTGAATCCCATGCTCCATCCCTAAAGCAATGAATAAATTTTCCATGTCACAGAAACCAATTGCCAATAGAAGTCTTGTCCCGTTAGCTCATGTCCACCAAAAATCCCTCAAATACACTGTTTTCACAGCCAAAACAGACTCATCTTTCAACTGCAATGCACTTACAGTATTACTAGTCTCATTCCTGCTCAGAGAGTGGCCAAGGAACCCAAGTCTGCTTGACAGCTCTACATTGCTCAGAGCAAAGCAGCACAAGCAAACAAAATGCTCTCAGGTGCACAAGCTGAGAAACATACTTCATTCCTCAGCTGAACAACTATGAGTACAAGTACCTCCACACGGTTTGACGTCTCAAATGAATTCAGAGCTCTAAGTACCCTCATTTATACACAATCTCCTATCACCCTACTGCCACCAACTGCCACCGCTGGCCTCTCTACTGCTTCCACTGTGGCTTCCACAACAGCACTGTCATCAGTCGCTCTTTCCTCTCAAGACTCTCCTGCTTCCTTAGTTATCCCCCTGGACCCTGGCTCCACCCTTTCTGTCACTCAGGAACACTGCATGCACCTGAGCTCCGCTGGGTTGGCCCTGCCTTTCTACCTGGTGAAAAATCACTGTTTCAAGCCATGACTCAGCATTTCTACTACAGCATCCCTTAGCACAAACCCCACAAGGAAAACCTTCACCTGAACCCAAAGGCTAACCCTGAACACTCACCCAAAAGGCCCTCCGCAACCCTAATCCAAAACGGTAATGCTTAGTTTCTTTGCTTAGGTTTACTTTCTGCTTTGCTTTTCACTTTCTTTTTTGGCTTTCTTTATTTTTTTTAAATATTATTTGATTAGCTTTGGTTAGCTTTTTTTTTTTATTACTTACTTTGAATTCTTTCCTTTGCTATGATATTATATTCAATCCTTTGCTTTTTCTTTGTATTTCCTGATGTTTGTTTGCTTTACTTTGTTTTTTTTTTCTATTTTACTTTTCTTTACCTTTTCTTTTTGCCTCACTTTTCATTTTTTGTCATTTTCATTGGTTCATTTTCTTTCCAGTTCCTTTCTCGTCATTTTTTTCCCTTTCTAAGATTATTCCTTTTTGTTTCTCTGCATTTCAATTGATGGAGCAGCTGTTTAGCATTGGCTGCTTCTCTCCATGAGGACCTGTTCAGACTGTAAAAGGCAATTTCAAGTAAAGGTTGTCTGATAGAAACATATCTGATTCCTTATAGGCACTCCCCAAGCTATCCTCCCACACTTTTTTCTTCTCTGTGGCAAATCATCATTCAGCTCCATAACTTGAGCTACATCTCATGAGGTTCTTGTTTCCATGTGCAGTAGGAGCCTCTGCCCATAGTCTTTTGAGAAAGCAGTTCTTATCCAGCACAGTGGGTGCATGGGAAAATGGGGTGAGGAGTAGGATAGATAAAGGTTTTACTTACGGTTTTTTCAGGTGAAACCACTCCTAATGCAGAAAGGCACATGTCAGCATCTGTACTCCAGTGCTAAATATGTGGGTAGCAGAAATGGACTTAAGGTTTTCTTTTCCCTACACACCGTTCTCTCCCTTGTGATGCCTGATGAGTGCTCACTGAAGTCAGAAATCCTGAGTATTTCTACTGCACTCAGAGTGAATGGCTGTGACACCTGAGAGGCAAAGGGATTCACTGCTTCTTGGTACAGAGTGAGAGCTTGTTCCCAGCTGCACTAACCTGTCAGCTTTTGGAGATGGAATGTGATCACACTGCCATGTTACTCTGAAAGGAAGCCAGATCTTGCTGAGAGCAAAGGAATCCACTGCCCACCACCCTTTCTCAAGCTACATGAGCAAGATCTCAGCACCGCATTTCTAGCAAAGATCACCGATCAATCATTTCAGCAACCCAACAGCATTTCCTTTCATATAGCATCTCTGTGCTTCTTCTCTGGGATTTCAGATAACACTAAGATATCATGGGAAAGACTGGCATCCTACAGAGCAGCTCTCATCTTGGAAGGACACCTCAGGGAGAGAGCCAAGTGTCATAATGATGGTATCTCATTAAGGGAAAATCAACTCATTCTTGGCCTCACAGACTGAATTATCCACAGCCTTGTTCAGAGGAAGATGTCTGCACTGGAGGGAATAATTTGAAGCTTTCTGATGAGTTCTTTCTGTCAACATGTATCTGTTTTTACCTTCTTCTCATTTCCTAATCATACCCCGCTTCCTGGAAATTTTCCTCCTGGGAGCTGTTTCAGTGTGTCATGTCTTTACCCTGTCTGCACTCAGAGCTCTCATCCCAACCTCTGAGCACTTAAATTTATCTTATAGAAAACTGGCTGCTTACAGGGCACTGGATAGTTGCATGTTCATGTCTGCAGTGAAAAAACAAGAATTTCAGCTGGGGGAAACAGGAAAGGCTGAAAGCACATTAGGAGGCAGTTCACAAAACAACAGATGGTGATAAGTTCAATTCACGAGTCTCAGAGATGTGTTCAAACTTTACTGCCCCTTTTCAATTTTTCGTTCCAGCTCTTTCTTCTCTCTGAAGTGTAGGAAACTGGAAACAGGTTGGAAAATCCCTGCCTTGTGTCCTAACTTGCAAAGTCCCCTGGCAGTGCCCTGGGGTGCAATGTAGCTGTGAGTCCCTACCCCACACAGAACCTCTGTCAGCAGAAGGCCCCTGCCCTGCTAGGGGCTCCTTCTCCCACAGTAGCCCCCTGGGCAGCTCCCCAGGCAGGCTGAGTGCTGAGCCTGGCAGGTGGCAGACTCCCTGCCCCGGCACACAGCCCCTGGGGCACAGGGACCCTGCTCTGCACCACAGCCCTGGGTACCCAGTCCACCCCCGGCTGCACCACCTGCAGCCATCCTGGGACACGGAGCCCTCAGGGTTGTGGTCTGATGCTGCAGCAGGGAAGCCCTCATCTGGAGCAGGTCCTTCTGTGCAATAAAGAAATACAGAGTTCCTCCAGCCTGATCTCCTATGGAATCTCCCTGGTCTAGTAAACACTTTCCAAGATAATCCTGTGCACTGCCCTAAGTCAGAGACTTTCTGTGTTAAGGTCTGTGAGCATTGCTCCTACAGTAATTTCTCTGCCTTCTCCCATTCTACACAACATACTGTATCTCTCCCTTCTCTCCTCTCATTATCACCTCCAGGCCATTCCCCGGCCCTGCTGCACTTTGCAGAGGAGCTGCTCCTGTACCAGCAGCTGTATAAGCTCCCTGCATCCCAGGAGCCCAGCACGGCTCAGCAGCAGAGCCCAGTGCAGGGCCTCCCATTCTGTGTCCCATTGGGTTCCCTGGAGATGTCACTGGGGCTTCTCAGGAAGGCTCTTGGAAAAACACTGAAGGAGTTCCTTATGTTACCTCTCTCTGCTGTGCTGAGACTCTCCTCAGCAGTGTCATCTCTCCTGACATAAATGGAGTTAGGTAGGAGAGTCACCTTCCCTTCTCCCAGCACAGACAGAACACCTGGGCAGTGACAAGCAGGAATCACAGGTGCCCAGGAAGAAGGAAATGACTCAGCTGAGTCAGTCAAAGCATCTCATTCTGGGACTGTAGTGGTGGGGTTGGAATGGGATTAAGCCCCTCTCACTCTCACCATGTATGCATTCCTCCTGCTTCTGCTAAAGTGTGCAAAAATTACCCTGGTGTAAGCTTTCAAGATAAATAATGGAGATGGAGAGTAGCAGAGAGCTGCTGAGACGCAAACACCTGGTGACATCTCAGGTGTCAGAGTTGGTCCAAAACATTTGCAGATATTGGCAATCTCTAATACAGTAATTCTAGGAGACAGGGCAACATCTAGAGACATTGTCTTGGAGCCTGGTGAGATATCCCTTTGGTCAGGTGAAATGAAAGCAGATGTCCACATGGAGGACAACTAAACCCACCTATTTTTCATCAGTTTCCAGGCAACCTGCACTCTCATTTCCTGCTGGTTCCTCTCTGGCTCACTGTTCAACCATCCCCTTGCAGATACAATCACGGATCAGACCAATAATATTCACAGTGTGCCTGCATCGCATGATTCACACACCCAAGACCATTGTCAACATGCTCTTCCTTCCTGAGACCAATTCACCCCCAGCACAGACTCTCAGGGACTGCACAGACACCACAGACCACAAACTCTCCCGCTTGAACTGCACAGACCAGTCCTGTTTCTCACTAGCTCTGGGGAGAGCAGGGTTTGCATGGTTGCAGGTTTCCCTAGTGCAACTCTGCTCTCAGCCATGGTGACACAGCTTGGGTGCTGCAGTGCAGACTGCATCAATGCCCTCAGCCTGGGGCAGAGACAGGAGCAGCTGGAGCCCAGTGTGCCTTCACTTTGTTCCACGTTGAGGCCACAACAGCTGAGAAGTGTTCGTGACTGAGGGACCGTCACGAATGTGTACAGGAATACCTGGAGAGACAGGCAGGAAAGATCAGGAGAGAAAAGTGCTGACTGTGAAGGAGATTCTTAGAGATCTGGAGCTCTTTTGTGAGATGAAAAATTTGGAAATATAGAATCTCAGGATGGTGTGGGTTGGAGGGGACCTTCAAGATAACCTAGCTCCATCTTGGCTGCCATTGGCACAGATACCTTCGGCTGTAGTGGTTTGTCCAAAGTCCCATCCAGGCTGGCCTCAAACGCTTCCACGGATGGGGCATTCACAACTTCTCTGGGCAAGCTGCTCCAGTTTCTTACCACCCTCACTGGAAGGACTTTCTCCTATATGTCTGATTTAAGTCTACCCTTTAAGTGTATGACCAGTACTCTGCTAATGAGGCCTGAACTTGCAATCATACAAGATAACCAATATCTAACTGCAGCCAGTGCTGTCCTACCAGCTCAGGGTTTGTGCTTGCACTTGAGTTCACAGCATCTTGGTCTCCCTTCTGACACTGGCTACTGTGTGACACGGTTCTGGCTCTCAAGGCACGATGGGAATCTTTGATGCTTGATCTGTAATTTTTCCTAACCTCCATGAGTGCCATGGTTCCTCTGAACTGGAGCTCCGTTGTGCCAGCTGCTCAGGTATGTGTGCTCACCCCAAGTTTTGGTGCCTCTGACCAGGTAGAGGGGTGAAGAACATCAGGGCAGAGCAGATGATGAAAGGAAGATACCAATTTCAGGGACATACGTCACGTATCAGATGGACTTTGCCTCTGTGCTGTGGTATTGGCATTCCAGTGGTTGTACACAGGCAGCGGACCTCCTAGGAAGGCTGCAGAGTGTGTGCACCACACCAGCTCCAGCTGGCCAAGGCTTTCCTGCAGCTCCTTTGTTGTATTTGTGTGCTCAGTGGATCTGTGATTGGCACTCCGAGCATGTGGCATGGCAATAGAGCCTTTTGTGTCTTTACTTGCTCTTATGCCATGAGAACCCTAAAACAGAAATGTGCCCTGTAAGGGTGTGGATGTAGCTTAGCTTTACAGTGACTGGAGCTCTAGTGAGCACAGTGGCTGGAGAGAGACATATTTTTGGCACTGGGGTTCAGATGGGGTTCAAACAAGACCTTCTGTGTTACCAGTGATTTCATCACATAAAATCTGAAAGGAAATCTTTACCCCACACCACCACTACATTCCCATGTACCCAAAGGGCAGAGAAAAAAAGGGTGAGAAAAAAAGGGCAGAGGCCCTGCTGCTCATGGCAAACTGTGCTTCATGAAATGTAGCTCATGTCATGGAGCTAGATGAACTTTTTTCACATAGACTGACTTGTCAATAATTTTATACTCCTTGGACAGGTCCCCGTGCCCGAAGGCAGCCAATGTCCAACAGCCGCTCCATCACCGAGTTCCTCCTCCTGGTGTTTGCAGACATGCAGCAGCTGCAGCTCCTGCTCTTCTGGCTCTTGAGGGGCATCTGCCTGGCTGCTCTCATGGCAACAGCCTCATCAGCACAGCCGTGCCTTGCAACCATCACCTGCACACACCCATGGACTTCTTCCTCCCCAGCATTGCCCTCTTTGACATGGGCTGGATCTCCACCACTCTCCTCAAAGCCATGGCCAACTCCCTCTGGGACACCAGGGCCATCTCCTATTCTGGATGTGCTGCCCAGCTCTTCTTTCTCTTCTTGATATCAGCAGAGTATTTTCTTCTCACTGTGATGTCCTATGACTGCTACATTGCCGTCTGCAAGCCCCTGCACTGTGCGACCCTCCTAGGCAGCAGAGCTTGTGCCAGCATGGCAGCAGCTGCCTGGGGCAGTGGGGTCCTCACTGCTCTGCAGCACACTGCCAGTGCATTCTCACTGCCACTCTACCAATGTAATGCTGTGAACCAGTTCTGCTGTGAAATCCCCCAGATCCTCAAGCTCTCCTGCTCAGAGGTCTACCTCAGGGAAGTTGAGTTTCTTATTGCCTGTTTAACCTTTAGGTGTTTTGTTTGCATTGTTGTGTCCTGTGTGCAGATCTTCAGGGCTGTGCTGAGGATATCCTCTGGGCAGGGACGGCACAAAGCCTTTTCCATGTGCCTTCCCTCACCTGGCCATGGTGTCTTTGTTTATGAGCACTGGTACATTTGTCTACCTGAAGCTGCCCTCCATCTCCTCCCCATCCCTGGACCTGGTGCTGGCAGTTCAGTGGCTCCAGCAGTGGACCCCCTCATCTACAGCATGAGGAATTAGGAGCTCAAGGATGCAGTGAGAAAACCTAGAAGAATCCTGCAGTGTATCAGAAAATATTAGGACAATATTTTATTCCTATTTGTCCTTGTTATTATTTCCTAAAATTGGGTTTTGAATAAAATACAGTTATTCTTTGCCTCCTACTTGTTAATTACCAATTTTGACCCAATCATCTCAAGTACCTACAGAAGCAGGCTTACTGTGTAGATAAATGCAGTGAAGATGCCAGCAGAAATTCATTTGTCTCAGCTCCCATGTCTTGACTTCTCCTGTGGAGTGGAGGAGAAAACTCCTCATCCAGGAGGTGTGGGGGGAGATGTAACACCAAGGAGCTCAACAGACTCTGTGATAGACCTTATCGCTATGAGGCCTTGGGAGTCTGTAAAGTAAGACAGAGAGCAGACAGGGCTAAAGGGTAAACAGGATGCTCCTTTGGTATGCGCAGCTAATCTTGTCACATGTGGGACAGTTAAGGAACCCTTTGTCTGTTACCAATGTTGTTTGGAAGAACTTAAAGCCAATTAACTGTGAGTGGATTTACTGCTTGCAAGTGGAGGATATATAAGATGTATGTTGAACACAATAAAGAAGGCTTACTATTCTGATGCTACCATGACTGAGAGAATTCTCTAACTGGACTAAGCGCAGACAAGGAGGGTCTCAGAGGCCAAGAGCCCAATGCTCCCAAATGGAGCAGTAGCCCTGGTGTCCCTGGGGATTCTCCTCACAATGCCTTTGGGAGTTTATGCCTTTGGGTCAGGCATTGCCTGGACACAGGCTTAGACTGCCAGGGTGATCTGTAAGTGACTGAGTGCTGGACCAAGAGCTTTCTTCTTGGTGGATTTTGAATCACTGAATCTTAAAATCATAGAAAGACTTGGGTTGGAAGGGGCCTTAATGATTGGGTTGTCCAGGCCCTGTTCTCTTAGCTTCGCTTCCTATGAAGGTGAAGCCTTTGCTGCTTTTTGCTGGTCTCGCTTCATTAAGCCCATGTCCTACATGTACTGGGGAGCCTAGTCATGTTACTAGTGCTGAACAGAGAGGAATGATCTCTCCATTGATCTGCTGGCTATGTTAGTCCTTCTGCTGCCCAGCAGACTTTAAGCCTCGTTTGCAGAAAGAGCACGTTGCTAGCTCATGGTCATCTTCTATTTCACAAGGACCCAAAGGTCCTTCACTGCCAAAGTGTAGTGAACCTCTAAGTCTGTCAACCTCCATTCTGCACTGATGCAGGGGTTTAGTTCTCCCTGTGTACCAAGTCTCATGCTCCTAGAAACTAATGCTCTGTTACTGATTCAAGCTGCACAACCAATTATTGTCCCATGAGTTGTGCCCAGTTTTTAAGATTTTTCTCCTCATCTGCAGGGCTGAGAACATGACCTTGGCCACTATGTCATGGACCACTGATCCAAGAAACATGTAGTCGTGCTCAATACTTTCTCAGTTTGCCCATATCATTGGTGCCTACATGGAAAAGCAGTAGTGGGCAACAGTCCAAGGGCCAGAGAAGCTTCAGCAGCCCCTCAGCAATGCACTCTCTCAGAGAATCACAGAAAGGCTGAGGTTTGCCACCACCTGTTAAAAAGGATTGCATCCAGTATTGACATTTGGGGTACATTGTTATTTACTGGCTTCCAAGTAGACTGTGACACTGGTCACCACCCTCTGGGCCCAGCTGTTCTGCTACTTTTTCTGTAGTCTCACTTTCCACATATCCAGACCATACATCAGCATCTTCTCTATCAGGATCTTCTGGGATACACTGCCAGAGACATACAGAAGTCCAGGTAACAATACTGCTCTCTCCTCACCCACCTTTGGATCAGGGACAGCTGACAGATTTCATTCATGAGAAATTTCTAGAGGTGGCTGGTTGCTGGCAGGGAGTCAAGGAATCCCGTAGCTGTCCTTAGCTGGCAGCAAAAGGCACCCTCATCTTCCCCAGATGGTTCCCAGAAGTCTACTACTGATCTTAGACAGTGACCTTAGAACACATTCTTGGGACACTGTTAGACAAAGCCCCAAGGAACCTGGTGGAAATTCACTTTTCCTCTATTATGGTTTTGTGATTTTTGTTGTCGGTATTCCACATCATTACATCATGTAAAGCACGGGCAGTTAAAGAGTTAATTCCCTGGTTACTGCAAACTGCCTTTTTTGGTGTGTGGCCCTCCGAGGGGGAGGGGAGGAGGTGCACTCCCCAGGGGTCTTTGCGTTGGAGGGGGTGCGGGGTCTGTTCCTTCCTGCCTGGCGGAGAAAGCACGTGGTCCTCCTGCAGTTTACTGTGTAAGATTTTCAGCCTGTAAACTCTCTGTTATAATTCTACTAGCCTCATTTTTGATATATTTAGTAAAATTAGTTGTTCCTCCTCAGACTGGTGCCACTGTTTTTGTGTTAGATCTGCCTATGAGTCCCCTGCCTTTCCCCTCTTCCCTTTGTTTCCCCACGGTGCGGGTCCGCGGCTTCCCTGCCGCTTTAGCCGCCGGACCGCCCGGGGCCGGGCCCTACCCGCCGACAATTTTTTTTTTTCCTTTCCTCTTTTCTTTTTTTTTTCCTTCCAGGCCTATTCCCCTTGTCACGGATGCAGACCCTTAGATAATACCATGACACTTAGGCAGTCTTCTCTAGTCTATGCAATCCTCTGGGCTCTAGATGAAAAGAAACCAAAAAAAGTGCTAGACATCAAGTTGAATTGATAAGACTGACAGACACTTGTTTTGAAGGCAGTAGCAATGCCCCTATAACAAAAAGTCTTTTTTTCTTTTTTTTTTCCTGGAGAGCTGGATTTAAAAATGCCTCGGGGCTGCTGTCCCTGAAGGCTTGGGAAGCCCATGTGCTGAAACGCTGGCTTAATTACAGGAAGAGCATCACTTAGTAAATGGTATGTTTCCTAAGAGGAAATCTTGATTCCTGGCCTGAAGTAGCAAGAACATCCCACTGTTGCAGGTGGCTGTGGCTCACTCGAGCGACTGTACGAACAGGGAAGTAGTGCAGAGTATATTGCTATGGAATAATACTGGGTAAACAGTCAGCAAGGCTGGAGGGTCCTTGGAGAGAGAAGTAATCAAGTAAAGCAGGACCCAAGGACAAAAGAATCAGGGAGTTAGCCGTAGGGTGCGGGGGTGGGTTGTTGTGTGGCTATGCCTGTTCAACAAGTTGTAGTCACCAATCAGGGGTCAGGGCTGGGGGCAGCCCCACCAATGGTGGTTTGCCAAGTGTAACACTGTTTCTATATATGCTATGAAGTACTGCAATAAACCGAAGCCTGCATACTGATATTGAGATTGTCATGCTTCCTGCACCATGTAGCGTTCGGCTCCAAAGCCCCTGGAAAGATCCATGGCATCCCACTGTATCAAATATTGTTGTCTTTCATTAAGTTCAGTGTTTTTGTGTGAAATTACGTTTTTGTTTTCTAGGTCATATGCTGCTGAAATTAAGCCATGGCAAGGAAGACTTCTAGAAAGAGCTTGTGGAATCTTTTGCTGAAACAAGGGGTTTATTGATATTGTTTGACAGCCTCTTTGGGAGGGGAACATCAAGAGAGAGTGCTTTCCTTGGCACAGATGAGATGGGCAGTGTCAGGACACAAGCACCAATGCCAGGAGAGCTTAGTAAGTACAATATTGGTACGAGATGTTACTTTCTTAAACTCAACTGAAGCATGTCTATTTCAGAAGACCTTCTGTAACTCCTTCATTTTGCAGCAAAAGACAAAGAGATGCAATAGCTGTTCAGTGTAGCCCTCATCAATATAAGAGAGAGATGTGCATGAAACTTTTTCTTACTTCCATTTATTTTGTTAATCCCATTTATTTCTTTCCATTACTTTTTTTTTTTTTAATTTTGACATGTCTGTCCTTTAGGTTATTCTTCTCTCATTTTTCTTTCTTTTTTTTTTTTTTTTAATATTCTTTCTCTTCCCTTCTCTTCTCCCTTCATTTTGCTTTTGTTTTTTTTATTTGCTTTGCATTGCTTTCTTATATCCTTTTTTCTTTTCATTGCATCTCTTCTCTCTTCTTCTCTCTTCTTCTCTCTTCTTCTCTCTTCTTCTCTCTTCTTCTCTCTTCTTCTCTCTTCTTCTCTCTTCTTCTCTCTTCTTCTCTCTTTTCTTTCTCTTTTCTTTCTCTTTTCTTTCTCTTTTCTTTCTCTTTTCTTTCTCTTTTCTTTCTCTTTTCTTTCTCTTTTCTNTCTCTTTTCTTTCTCTTTTCTTTCTCTTTTCTTTCTCTTTTCTTTCTCTTTTCTTTCTCTTTTCTTTCTCTTTTCTTTCTCTTTTCTCTCCTATCTTCTTATTCTCTCCACTTCTCTCTCCTCTTCTCTCTATTCTTCTCTTATACTCCCTACTCACTCTCCATTCTTTTCTTCTCTCTCTTCCCTGTTCTTCTCTGTCCTCCCTCTTCTCACTCCTATCCCTCCCCTCTCATATTTCCTTTTTCTTCTCTCTACTGTCTCCTTTCCTCTCCTTGAGCTGGGGTACAGCCAAATTACAGAGCAGCTAAGTAAGATAAAGTTGCATAGAGACAGGTGTTAATTAAGGAGAATAAATGAAAGTCATTCATTTCCTGTTCAGAACTGTATGAATGTTAATTGAAATAAACATTTCTGAAATCTTCAGATGAGATTTAGTTTTAATAATGCATTTCAGGCAGCTGAAAGCAATGGCGTAGCTGTTTCTAGCCTGCAGAACCTGCAGCTCTGGGGAAGGAGACTGTAGGTCATCCCACAAATAACACACAGCTTCCTAGTTTCATAGAATGGCTTGAGTTGGAAGGGACCCCAAGGATCATCAAGTTCCAACCTCCCTGCCACAGGCAGGGCCATAAACCTCCAGATCTGGTACTAGACCAGGTTGCCCAGGGCCCCATCCAACCTGGTCGTGAACGCCTCCAGGGATGGGGCATCCACAGCCTTTCTGGGCAGCCTGTTGCAGGACCTCACCATTCTCTCTGTGAAGAACTTCCCCCTGACATCTAATCTAAACCTTCCCTCCTTGAGCTTAAGACCATTCCTCCTTGTTCTGTCACTATCTGCCCAGGTAAAAAGTTGTTTTCCCTTCTGTTTATAATCCCCTTTTAAATACTGCAGGGCTGCAGTGAGGTCTTCTCACAGCCATCTCTTCTCACTGCTGAACAAGCCTAGCTCCATCAGCCTGTCTTCATAGGGCAGGTGCTCCAGGCCTCTGATCATCTTCATGGCCCTCCTCTGGACCACCTCCAACAGCTCCACATCTTTCTGGGGCTTGGACTTGATCTCTAGAGGACCTTTCTAATCCCTACTATTTTGTGATTTCCTGTACTAGGGGCCCTAGGCCTGGACACAGTACTCCAGATGGGGCCTCACAAGGGCAGAGTAGAGAGGGACAATCACTTCCCCGTTCCTGCTGGGCACCCCTCTTCTGATAGAGCCCAGGATACCATTGGCCATCCGAGCTGCAAGAGACAACTGCTGGCTCATGTTGAGTTTTTCATCCACCAGGACCCCCAGGTCATTCTCCGCAGGGCTACTCTCAAGGCATTCTCCTAGTCTGTTTCCCTCCTGAATGACTCCCTCTGGGGCTGGCAAAGGCTTGAGGTTAGTCTTGATACAATGTCCTTAATGTAGCTAGGCTGTACTAGCAGAAAGATGTAAATGTGGGCTCACCTGTGTCCAGACAAGTGGATATCTTCCTGCAAGGTCTGGGAATGGCTGATGAAAGGCAGGCAGCGCGCCATGGTGTGAAGGCTCTGTGTGTCTCCTGTCACTGCCTGTGCCTTCAGCTCTTTGTCCTCTTACATGATAGCATAAAGTGAGACGGGACGCTGTCTGTGCTGTTGGGCTGCAGCCACAATCTGAGAGAGACTGTGTTACATGAGATTTTAGAGTCAGTGCAGGGAATGTGGGAGCAGTCCAAGCGTGCCAGGCTGCCTTTACTTTTGGAGCCTTTGTTCATTTCCTAGAAGTAGGTGACAGAGCACATCCTGGGATCGAGGTGCAGGAAAATACTGCTCTGAATGTACAGGCTTGGCTGAGTCCCTGTCTAAAAACTAAATTCCCAGGTCCCAAGAAATGTGGAGGCAGAAGAGCAATGACGTGGTATATCTATATGTCCCTCTGTGTACCTGCACAGCAGGCCCAGCTGCCCCTGCTTCCCCCCTCCATGGGAACTGCCCCTGCTGCCGCTACCAGAGTCTCCTCTGGCCACAGTGACCTGGGGCAATTCCCCCTCCTTCCGCCTGTTCCCTGCCTGGTGCCCATCCCCACAGCAATTCACAGTTCCAGCACAGGCAGTGCTCATGAGCTGTGTTAAATGCCTTCTGCATCCCGCTGCACAAAGGATTGCAGGAAGCAGCGGGGGCCAGGGCTGTTGGGACATCGGTATCTTGGGGCTCAGTGGCACTGATCTGTCTGATCGGCTTTGTTCTTCCAGTGCTACGCAGTTCCGTCAGAAGCTGGTCCTGAGGAAGGTCATTGTTTGGCATTTCCTCTTCTAGCTCACCGATGTTTTCAGTCCCAGTGCTTCCTCTGACGTCATGTATTTGCTGCTTCTCCTTCAGCATATCTGGGGCAGGTTCCTCTTTTGAGAAAGCAAGAAAATACCGCAAAGGAGTGATGACAGCCTTCCTATGCCCACTCTGCATGGACGCCCACCCAGCAGTTCTGCAGCCCCCCATACTCACTGTTGTTGAGAAAAACACTGATGTCCACATTCTCCTGGGTCTCTGAGGTGATCGTTAGTGCCGCAAAAAGCAAGGAAACCCCCAAAGGAGTGGTGCTGACTTATACCCAATCAGTGCAGACTCCCATCCACAGGCTTTGCAGCCCCTCAACTCACCATCAGGCACTGGTGTGAAGGTGCTCCATGTTTGTGGCTCTGGGGTGGTCTGGGGGCATCTGGTGGTGAGTGACAGGTGATCCAGCTCCTCTACGAGCACCATGTTGTCTTTGTAGGGCTCCACTGGCAGCTCCCAGCTACTGCACAGGGTACAGGGAGCAACTGCCCCTGGTGTGGAGGCACCTGGAAAAGAGCTGGTGGGGGGCCAGGGCAGGAGGGGGCCTGCAGCAGGCAGGAGCTTGCAGGCTATGGGGGCTCTGAACCTTATGATACTTGTTTCAGAGCATCTCAAGCCCCTTGGTGTGCCATTTAGGGCACCCAGGATGCCTCTGTTGTTCTTTTGTCAGGGGTCTCCCCAGTGCCTTTTGATGCACTTTGGGCTCTTACGAAACCCTGAGTGAGCCTTTTGGGGTGGCCTCGCTGTGTCACACCAGGGGCCCAGATCCTCTCAATGTGTATCCCTGGACAGCTGCAGGTGCCTCTCATAGTGCCTCATAACCCTCTGTGTTCTTTTCAGGATTACCCAGAACTTTCAGTGTAGCTTCTTGTCTGTCTCCCGGCTGTCATTCAGCAACCCCTCTGTAAAGTCTGCATTTTGCTGTGCACAGGAGCACTCAGTGTGGGCTTTTGGACTTCACCAGATGCTTCAGGGTATCCTTTGGTGTGCTCTGTTCCCCTAAACGTGCCATCTGGGGCTCTCTCTTGCGGTCTGGTGCTTTTCTGTGGCCTCCCGAAGCTCCATCTTCACAAAACTGTCAGGGGAGAAGCAAAGATGCGCACTCGGAATTAGAGAGAAGAAGGCAGAGACATCCTGCTTATGCTCAGCAGAGTCTGCGGGCACAGCTGCAATGCCATGACACATGTGCAGCTCATCAGCCTGGGGCTGGGACCTGGGACCAGGGAGGGACTGGCCCTCCAGGCAAGATGCCTGGGTGTCCATACTCTGCCAGGGGAGAGCCGGTCTCTCTGGAGCGCAAACGCAGAGCCAAGTCTCAGCAGAACCCACCCTGTCCCCCTCTGCCCCCTGTTCTGCATGCCCACATCTCCTGGGCTGGAAGGCAGCTCTGGCTCAAGGGCACGGCCTACCGTGGCATGCTGCTCTCCATGGCACCAGGCTCTCGGGGAAAGGCAGTCCCTCCCAGCGCCGCTGGCAGGGCAAGGGAGGCACTGGCCAGCACAGGAAAATCCTCCAGCTGCTGCATGTATTTACCTGAGGTGCTCCTCTGGGACAGAGCTAGTTTTGCTCCACCTTCTTCCTCCACCCCTCCCGGCACACCTTGTATGACTCCAGGTTGGCCAGGACATTTCTCGCCCACAGTGACTGGGCACTGCAACAGCAGGGAGAAATTCCTGCTCACACCCTGTTTGAGACACTGCCTGCGCCAGCGCCTGCCCTCCCCCATCCCTGCACACATGCTGCCTTGGGGCCCAGCACCCTGTCAGGGTGGGATGAGCTTCAGGCCCGCACTGCGGCTGCCCATAGACATTGGTGTCAGGGGCTCTCCTGGGGCAGGCCCACATCAGGGAGATCAGAGAGAAAGTGTCGATCCTCTGACTGCGCCAAGCCATCTCTCTCAGCCACTCACCTCCGCCAAGCCTTGCCGGGAGCTGCTGCACTCCGGCTTTGCTGTCTCCAGTGGAGGCAACGCTGTCCTCCCCTTGTCCACTTTCTTGCAGGAGATTTTCTCTTTTAGTGCATAAGGTTTCTCCCTCTCCTGCACGGTGCTCCCCCAGTGGGGGGAAGCACTGCTGCAGGAGGGCTCTGCAGACCCCCGCTTTGCCTGCAGGCGAAGTAGAGGCAGATGGGAGCCCACATCGCCTTGGACAGCAGCAGCCCTTTTGCCAGTACGAGCTGGTTCGGGCTACCCCCCTCCATTAAAGGTTGGTAATTCACAGCGAGGTAGACTACTAGCCTTCATCCAATGACCACCAGAGACCCCCCCACCGCATTTTTAGGAGGCATGCTCAAGAGGGTGGGACAATATGTTAATGATTTCTTGGAATTCTGGCCCATTTTCTTGGAGTGTAATGAATACGTATACTTTAGGTCTTGAAACATGTACCCATTATTTTTCTCAGTGTGCAAGTTAGGAAGAGCTATCCCCCTTGCACCCAGTGCCGTAATAAACATACCTGGTTTATAACTTTACATGGGTTATAGAGCGTGATTCTGCACGTCAAAATTTTTTGAGGGAAAAAGAAGCCTGAGAGTGATGTGAGCGCCCACTGTCACAAATACAGACAGACCAAAAAAGCAACATTATGATAAAGTGTTTATTTTTTTAAATATCAAATTTATTTTACACATCAATTTTGTTGATAAACAGTCCCCCAATATTAAAAAAAAAAAATCAAAAAAGAATCAAGTGTGTATTACTTTGGGCGGAACCACATCCCAATTTCTGATGACACAAGCAGGCTTCCCTTCAGCCACCCACCAAGACGACTGCAGTATATGTTCAGCCCAGAAGAGTAAATGACACTAATGCAACCAGCTTTAGGATTCCTGAGAATTGATTCCCTCAAGTTCCTTACATGAGTTTGTAAAACTCTTAAGCTAAAAAGCATCCGTCAAGGAGTAACCCAAACCACTATGCATTTGGATCGCCAACTAAGCAACATCTACACAGTGCAGGAAGAAATCTCTTGAACGCTTCAAAAGGGAACGATGTACACAAAACCGACCCCATTTCCAAGCTGGCCTCGAAGAGAGGCAGGCAAAAGGCCTCTTTGAATTCATGTTCAAGTTCCGGGGAGCCGTGTGGCAAGAAGTCTAAGTCTGGTGAAGAAACCCCTACGATGTGTTCCTCCTTTTGATCACTAATGGCATAGTGTTTGAAAGAAAACTTACCACCTTGAAGTTAAGCATTAGGCAAGTACATTTAAATATTGCTACTTCTGAGGAAAAGAGACAGCGAGAGGGTGACAAGAGTGAGAAAGAAGGAAGGTACAAGGTTAACAGTCCTTGAGACCAACTGTCCACATAGAAAGTCAAGCAAAATGAGCAACGAGGCAGATTGTTGCAAAAACACAGCACCACTCCGCTCACCACCAGGAAACGTCTCCTCCTGCCAGACCTCTCTGTGCCCAGAGACTTCCAGATATTATCTCAATGGTCAGCATCTCTAAGCTTATCTAGAGCCTCATTTACATGAGCATGCATTCAGGAAGAGTCCAAGGAGATCCCTTCAGTATCTCTCAGGAAAAGAGTACCTCCCAGAAACCAGTGGTCAGGTACATGACCACAGTGGCTTCAGGAAATACCCAGAAACACGCCCAGCGTACCCAGATGGGTCACCACAGGCGCCACCATGTTTACAAGCAGGTCTGGTGTTGCTGTATTCTCCACAGGTGGACCTTTCATAGTGAAACCATTTTGCTAAGCTGATGTGACAGCTTAGCATGGAGTACTGATGAACAAGGAAAGAGTGTGAAGAGCCTTATTTGAGCCAAGTCCATTTACTTAGTTCCTCAGAATCTTGAACAGCTTTTGGCATTACACCCTTACCCCCACTCCAGCCAAAAAGCTTTAGTCTGCCACACAAATACAGACACTCCCGCTTTGGTGGCCAGAGAAGGAGAGCTCGGTGAAGGGGTTGCTGAAGGCTGGGCAAGGGATGTGCGCACACAGCAGGGGACACACACACACACACACACACTGAAACAGAAGACAACTTTTAGACAGCAATCGCTCTTGTATTTTATTTTAACTCAGATACTCACCACTGCCCAGATTTTCCCTGATGTAAATCTTGCTTCTGAAAAATCAAAATCATTTCCTAATTTAGCAGCACACAGCCATTCGCTCAAAGCAAGGCTCTGGAATTAAGAGATTCAGATCACCAGGCTCGGACCAACTTGGTAAAAGAGGAGTTTTACAAGTATTCATCAGCTGAGGGGTCAGGCTTTGTTTCTAGCAGTTCAGAGAAAGTTACACAAGAAATTCTAGCAGTATTGATAAATGCTTCACTACAGCTTTGGCAGAAGGGCAGATTTCAAAAACTGTATTTGACAAAGAATAAAACTGCGCATTGAAGCAAGTTGGCTGATGCTCTAAAGCCTTTATAGCATAAATTCTGTATATGCAGTCTAAGCAAACATGGCCATAAAACTAGAGCCTTTAACCAGTTTGGTGCAAAGCAGCAGTATCTCACCTAGCTACTAGCAATTGCTTCTAAAAACATAAATGTGTAAATATGAAAAGGGTATAACATTGAATGGCTACCATCTGACGCTTCAAGGAGCTGACAGTAAATGAACCCACAGGCTAAGGGTGCAAGTTCAGCTCTCGCGCATCCAGGAGCGCCAACCTGCAGCTGGGGTTGTCAGTGCATGGACCACACGTACCAGAGATGGGCTCTCACACTGAGACCCACGGCATGAATCAGAAGCAGAAACACTGCTTTGAGTGAGGAGGCTCTGGAGCTGAGAGCTCCACTCACTGCGATGCTTTCAGTAATGAATCAGATGTGAATGGGCCTAATATTGAAATCTTATTTCCTAAAGCTTCTAGAGAGATCTGATGACACTGTCTGCACTCCTGTAGCAGTCCAAGCGCTACCCTTTACAGAATGGATTTTGATTATTTGGGGTGCTCATTCCAAAGAGTATCAACAAGCTTCACCGGGGATCAACTCTTGCTACCTGCGTGTAAAGATCACAAAGTTGTGATTGCCTCACTAACAACTCATTCTGAACAGAGCCTGCAGGGAATTCTTGATGCTGCTCAGGTAAGGGGTTCCCGAAGAGCCAAATGCTGCTCCCAACGCAAGCACAGAGCAATGCCTGCTGCTGAGACCACCAGTAGTGGGATATAAGTGAAGTGTGTCTGGGGACACCAAGCCTCGCTGGTACATCCACAACTCAAACAAAAGCTGCTTTCAACAGAGGAATGCCTTACAGCTCTCTAGAAAATAACGGATCTCTCGGCTACCTAAGCACCTAAGAAGAATCTGACAACCATTGCTCACCGACACACAACTCTGCAGGCTCATAAATGAAACCAAATTTGTTGTTTTTAAATGCCACCCTACATGAAAAAAAAGCTTGGCATACACACAGGCAATCCTGCTAAGGAGCAGGGAAAGCAAAATACCAGGGAGAGGTCTGGGACAACAAATGAAAGCGATGAACAAATTATGTTTCCAGCCCCTGCTGATCCATCACTTCAGGTCAAGCTCCAAAGCAGAATGATGAATGCTTCACACAAAGCCACTTCAGAGTTTTACGAGTGGGATTAAGTAAAAGTTCCTACTTAAAATTTGGTATCATATTTCAACCATACATTCCTGCCCCAGCCCCAACAGAATTTTGAGGCTCTGCTAAACCCTCAAAGTAGTTCACCTGAATAAAAAAGCATCTGATAAGGGCTTCCTACAGCACAGCCCCAGCAAGTCCTAATCAGGCAGGCAGCTCCCTAAGGACCTCAAGGACCTCCTGGAAGGCCACAGTGGTTGTAATGCAGACGCCATGTCAGTATGTGTGTTCCATAAACCCTGCCTGGGAGCCCCCGCCCTTTAAGAGGTATTCAATTAGTAGCCCATCAGCCACTACAGGCTTTCTGCAGTTGGTGAGAGGCTGATCATCCCCAAACATCAAGATAAACTAGTGCAAAGCAGATTTCTTAATTCTGCTGATCACAACCCCATGCAGCACATAGAGAATCCATCTTCCAGGGATAGATGCAATTAAAAGCCATGACACGCAGTTGCTTTGTTATGCAGTTCAGCATCAAGATTTTACCCTAAGTGGCTGAGCTTGTTCTTTTGTAGAGGGGAACGTGATATGAGCAAGGCTAGGAAAAAAAAAAAAAAAGATAAAATACTCTTTTCCCCTTTCCACCTCCCCTCCCCACCTACAATTGATAATCAGCACATCTTCAAGTAAGTTGGTACATCTCTTAGGTTTGCTGGAATCAAATTCTATCCCTTCCCTTTTTCTCTCCATCCCCTATCCCCATGATATAAACTTAAACACACTGACGCAGGAGCACGAAAGGGTTTGTCAAAAGCAGGCATCAGCTTTCCCCGTGCAAACACAAGCCCACGCTTCCAAAAACACTCAACACCCTCCCATTCCTTTTGCAAAGTTTTACACATCTGTGGGCACCTACATACCTTTAGTAGCTGCCATAATTGTTTCATTAGCATCACAGACATTTGGCTACAAGGCGTAGGAGAGAGAAAACTGGTACAAACACAAAAAGCCCATTTAGAAAAGTTTTGCATCTGCACCATACCAGACTCAGTGTGTGGTCTGCAATACCACGTGTCGTATCTCGCTGCTGGCTGCAATCATACACACACTCAATTCATTTCACAATGTGCTTTGCGCTGGACAGGATGGTGATCTTAATGGCTTCTGCTTCTTATTCATAACATTGGAGCTTATTCAAAAATTCTGCATTTAAATAAAAACATTAATTTTAATCCAGTATGTATAATTAAAAGCTATCCCGTCCACACAGTACATTTTCTTTCTTTTAAAAGGCCAAATCTAACAAGTGAAACAGAAGAGACAAGTTACTTTGGCTGTAAATAATTAAAAACTCTGACTCAACATTCTGCTTGTACGTTACAATGTGTAATTTAGATATGTCTTTTAAAAGACCCCCTCTTCCACAGTTATGTAGGAACAACAATACTCTTGGCTAGCAAAATGAGAAGAGCAAGATCTGCATTTCCGTCTGCTTGTTCCAAAGCCTCCAGAGCTTCTCGTGTGGTAAAGCCAGCACCAAGGATTCGATCAACATCAGCTGCAGGGAAAGCAGGTGGTGAAGCAACCGAGGGAAGTTCAGTGGACTCAGCAGGTGGGCTAGGCAGTGGGTCCTCACACCCACGCAATGAGGATGGGCCGTTAGGAGCAGAACTGCTGTTTCTCTCAGATGCTCCTGTGAATGATGCCCGAGTATCTTGAGATGTACCTTCATCCAAAGCAGGCTGAGAGGAAACAGTGTTCTGCTCCAAAGTCGGACTTTGGAACCATTCTGGCAAAACCTTTGCCTGCTCAGAGCATTGCTGTTGGTCAGATGTCCCTGCAGAAGTCACTACAGTCAAATCACTCTTACCTGAAAACTCTGGAGTTTCTAAAGCATCTTCTCCAAGAACTGATTCCATGTGACTGACAGACCCAAGACTAACATTTTCTATGCCAGAATCACAAGGCTTGCTCCCCTCTGCTTTTCTACCTTCAGACCTCACATTAAAGGAGGAACTACTCTGTTGCTGGCCATCTGGATCTGAGCCTTTCTGCTCATCTTCAGAAAACCCCTTCTGTTCTACTTGCTCTTTGTGAACCATTTCCAGCTGAGAGACTTCAGATGCAAGGAGTTTACATTCTCCTTTACAACTGATCATCAAGAGTTTGTGAAGCTCTTTCAAGGCTGATGCTAGAGAGAAACACGGCTCTTCTAAATGTCTACCCAGATCTGTGTCCTGTTGCTGAATGATAGAGGGGGAAGAACTGTTTTCAGCTGTTAAACTGGACAACTCATTACACTTTGTGGGGATTTCACTGGCGCTTTTAGACTGCAACACATCAGAGGTGGAAACTGGATCACTCAGGGAAGTTGCAGACTTCAGTGACTCCACCTCCATAGAAGAGGCATCTGAGTTCAGGTCAGATGCCCTTCCATTCTTGGTTTGCCACTTCTGCTTGCTTGCTGAGATGCGCACTTCAGCTACAGAATGCTCGGCTGTATCTACTTCCATATGCACACAACTACAGGAGGCTGACACTTGGATACTCCCTTTCACACAGGAAAAATCTGCTTTCTCCTGTCTACCTTCTCTCATATTTGCAGGAGGACTTTCTGGCTGGCTGGCTACACAGCCCTCTTCTTCCACAACAGGTTTCTCAACCCCACCAACATTGCCAGGAGATTCTGGGTCAGTTTTGTCAGTTTGTTTCTCCAGATGCTCAAACTTCTCTGGTTCTTTGCATATCTGATGGTCTATGGCAAGCTCGTTCTTCTGTTTTGGTTCCTTCTGTTCTGAAGGCAGAGATGCATCTTTTATTTGCCGGAGCTTAGCAGTGGTGTCGATCAAACTATTTTCTTTTGTCACTTCAAAAAGAGGTTCCTCACCATAGCCTTGTTCTATAGTGTTACATTCCATTAGACTGTCTGCAAGAAATGTTTCTTCAAGCATCCTCTGTGAAAGGCAAGCTGGACTGCAACAATTCGTCTCCTCTGTCTGGAGAGTGTGATCATTATTTGCAAAGGAAGAGTTATTGGAAAGATGCTGTAACATGAGAGGACGATCTTCTTCTGGGGTGATCTGGCATTCAGTTGAAAACTCAAACGACTTGACAGCTCTAGGATCAATGGGCTCTGCGAGGCTAGATTTGGATGAGCAAGTTGAAGCAGGGGCAGAGACAGATCGATCAAGTAATTGATTTGTGGGATTACAGATCTTAGAACTTAGTCCTGAAGACTGGATTGGATTTTTAAACCCATCAGAAGCTGGTAATGAGGGCATTTCCAGTGAGGTAGTTTCTTTGTCACTATTCTCTATACATAAAGGTAGAAAAAAAAAAAAAAGTAGTTAGGACATAGAAGCAGCACTGTTTTCAAGTATCTATACCTTTAAAATAGATGCTAAAAATGACAGTTTACATATCAGCTTGGCATACTACCTCCTCTTGGGAATTACTCACCATAACACCACTCTATTTATATCATTAGTTACTGCAAGAAGTGGTTAGACAGTCCCGAGTGCTCTAAGTATAACCAAGTGCAAATCCAGCAACTACATTTCAGGTGCAGACACTTCATTACTGACAATGAAAGACAAGAAGCCAGTTCTAGGGTAATTAGAGAGCTCATGATCAGAGGACATTTAAACTTCAAAGTGAGCAATTATATCACTGATAAGATGATGAAATCCCAACATCCCTGTTTATTTCTCAAAGGAGAGCATGATCTAAATTCCTCTTTGTGATACAGAAAGCAGGCTTCAGTGGGATACGTGCACACAGTATTTCATAGTGGTGCTTCACAGATGGCTTGCTCAAGCTGAAAATAACTTTACGTTTTCTTTTCGCCATAACCTTCTCTTTAATCAAGACCATAGGCTTAAAAACCTCATTACTTTTTCATCTGCTTATCAGTGCAGCTGCAACAATGGCAGCAAAGAAAACTAGGTATCCAGAGAAGCTGTTTTTCTTCTTCAGCACATTAAGGCACATGATGATTAGAAAACAAGATATCCAGAGGTAAGCAAACATCCTTCATACAATGTCAGCTTGAACTGAAATTGTGGATATAAAATTACTTGTCAGTTACTCGTTCTTCTTTTTTTGAGTTAACATTGTTTGCTGACAGGTAGAAAGGGAACTAGTAGCCAATTCATGCAACCATAGTGGCTTATGTTGGAAGAGATCTTAAAGGCCTCCTAGTTCCAACTCCCTGCCACAGCCACCAGATTGGGCTGTCCAGGCTGCTCTAACAGCAGGCTATGTTGAAGCAATTTTTAAACAACAGAAGCAGGCAGCCACCGAGGCTTTAATTACAGAACCCAGAAAGATCAAGGAGCCCATAGACTCCTGAAGTCAAAAGACCGCTATTTAGCAGATTATCACAAAATTCAAATAGATCAGTGTTAATGCAGGACGTCAAAGTATTACAAATTTGCACAACCAAGACATACTTGGTTTCACTTCAGACCAGATGATCATGCATGACAGAGCTAATGCAAACACTCTGGAATTACTAATTTCTGCTAATGTAACTGCTAACTGGAAATTTGTTAGTTGTGCACGTGAAGCCATTACAGGTTGAGCTGCATGAGAGCCCACTATCAGGAAATATTTCCATATCTTTTAAAATCTTTTAAAAATACTTATGTCAGAGAAAAGCCCAAGTAATCAGTGCCTTGGGGAAGCTGTAACATAAATGCTGCATTCATTGGTACGCTGCTTCGAGAAAGCAGCACACATATATACATATAGCAGCACAACGGTATTTAAGCTCATCAGATCCACTTCAAACTTATATTAGGACATAGTTTTTGAGCAGGTTCCACAGGTTCATTTTTGTGTATATGTGTGTATATGTTGCGTATGAGTTCCCTGAACTGTCAAGGAATTCATTGCCTCTGCTCAATAGAAGCTGAGGTTGAGACAACAGAAGTGTTTTAGGTAAGCAATGGGCATCACTTGAAAAGCACAGGATGGAAGGTCAGAGTTACAAGGCTCTCCTTTGCATGAACAGAGGGTTTCACCTTTCCCCATACATGCAACCCAGGTTTGCTGCCTTTGGCCAAGTGAAGCAGGATGTTCTCCCACACTCTTAATCAAACAAATTTCACATCATGTGGGCTTCTCCCTAGTAGTTTAAAGGGAGGATGGTCCTGCTGTGGGTAGTGTGAACGCTGTAGTGAAAGCTTATGAACTGATGTCTATAAATACCTGGTCTGTGGCCCACTCCAGCTGCAGTAAACACACACTACATGCATCAAGGCTTCTGACGTTCTGTTTGGATTAGGAAACAAACACACCAAACTCATGTTAGCATTCAAAGCACACAACATGCATGGTTGTTGTCCTGCAACATCGCAGCTCCCCTCCCAACCGTCCACAAAGACAGCACATGAGCAGCGGGAGCTCCTCAAGTTCCCCAGCTTCCAAAAGCAGGTCTGCCCAAGTGATTCGCTATATCGAATCAAAAATACCTCTGCTGAAGAACAACTGAAAGGTTGTTCTGCATTACCTACACTGCAGAGTGGTCTGCAAGTGATACATGCACTTGACAACATATATGCAGCACAAGGCAGATGTCTAGCAGTGTGGTCATTTGTTCCCTGCACAGCTGCATTCAGGAGACATGCTTCAGTGAAATGAGACGTGAAATGGCATCTCAGACTGTGCTCCCAGCTGCTCCTGCCCTGCAAGGGATCATGCCAGCACAGGCCAGAGATGAGCAAACACCACCTTGCTGCAAGTGGGAAGCAATGATCCTAGGGCAGAAAACCCAAAAAGGAACTGCTCCCTGAGTCACTGAAGAACAGCTTTCATGTTGTTGTTATATCACCAATTCGATCTTTGCTGAAAGAGCACTCATTCTTCCATTAAAGTTCTACTCTGTTCCGTGTCACATACCCAAACATCTATTCAGACCGTGCTATAAGATTCGTTGCATATGCTCCCTTTCCCATCCCAAAGGACTCCAAACTCAAAGGTCCTAAGCACATACAACTGCTTAACCTCAAGACTTTCTCTTTTTACTGATATCCAGGAGTACCAGTACTGGTGAGTGCTAAACATGCTCATGTACAGCCAGGATTTGCCTCCTGTTCTGTATCATGGAAGACGCCTGCCTTTTGCACCTTAGGTACTTGTTTCTTTAATTCTCCATGGGATAAAAGCAGTGCACTAAATGCTGCAATACCACACTTCCGATCGATATACATTGTGCACCTGCTGCTGCATTTTGTACCAGAGTAATCTTTTCTCTTGGTTGCACATCTGACTTTAATGCAGCTACAACAACTTGGCAATGCTGAAGTGATCAAAATCCAGCATTATCCTGCACATTTTCAGACTGCTCATCTTGGACATGGGTGGCAAAGAGGCTTGTGACACAGAACACAGATAAAAACAAGAGAGATCTTCTTCTATGCAGCAGTACTATGTTCAAGCTCTCAGCTTCCGAGCCAACACTTTAGAGAGGAAACAGAATAGTCTTTTCACTCTGTATTCAGGGTCTGATAATCAGGGACTCACAGTCACTCTGATGGCAGAAGTAGTTGGTGTGCTGCCAAGCATTCCTCAGCATGCTCGTCCTGAGACTTACTGTCATTTTCTTCCCAGGGTACACACAGGAGCTGAATCCCAGCCCCATCAAGGATACCCATCCAGCTAACACCAGGAACAAACTCTTCTCCACACAGTGCATCATCAGGGATAAATTCCTCTTTGTATTAAGAAAAGTCTGAGTTGCACATGTGGAGGCGAGGCCTTTCTTACATCAAGGCTGCCTGGATGAGAAGCTGCACGTGGGATAAGCTACTTGAGAACTCTGATAGCCTGCAGACGTACAGAGCAACTTCTTTTGTACCACTCAAGCTGCTATGAAAGATCACAGGCCTTGTGAGTTTCCTTGGTGCTGCATTATGTTCTCTTTCTCCCACTCTCCTGTTTACAGCCCTTTCTCTTGCTTTTTTCTGGTGCCATCTAGTAGCAGTTAATAGTTTTGGAAGAGAGCAAGAGGGTCTAAGTTCATATTCTGACATCTCAGAATACAGCTAATAAGATTTCCGCAAACCAGAGGCTTGTAAGAGGTCCAAGGCTTGCATATAGTCCATCTAAACAAGACCTACCTTGCATTAGTGTTCGACAGGTATTAAGTGAATGTACAAAATCAATTTCCTATTCCCATAAATCTTTTAAATGCCTCTAGGGCTCACTAGCAATGGAAATGGTAAACTGCTGATTAGCCTGAACAAAATCTCTTAGTTTTTAGAACTGTACTGGTATATAAGCAGCTATAAGTTATTTTAGACACTTTTCATTTCAAAGCACTTGCCTAAAATGCTTTAATTACAGAGACACATTATTTCAGGCCGAGAGTTTTGCTTTCTCTCTGATCCTTTCAGCAGAGAACTAAGTCCAACCAACTTTGATGTCTGCAATTTTAACTGGAGAAGAGCTGATCTCCACATTTTCTCTTCCAGGTTATGTGAAGAGACATGAGCCCAAGCCAACCAGTCTGACCTTTAGGAATGTCAAAACTCAACAGGGAAAGGACAAATTTCTGTTTATCCTCTTTACTTGCTGCAAGTTAAATTAATAAGCACTCAAAGATTGGTTTAGAAAGTCAACCCATTTCTTGCTGGTATACTCAAGTCTGGCCTTCCTCTGGAGCATTTCTATCTGTGGGAAGCTTACATGTCCAGAATAGAAGAAAACAGTTCAAAAGGATTGTGACATGTGCTCTTCTTATGTAAGCCAATTTGGTTATTTGCAAAAAAAAAGTCACTGATTACACTTTGGACAATCAAGCAGCAAGTGGAAGGTGTTAAAGAAAAAAAGTGGTGCATTATAACTTTTTTTATATTTCTCTCTATATGTGTATATATATATATACACGCACACAGTTATCAGACTTTGATTTTTAATCATGCTTCAGCTAAAAATCAGAGAGAAAATCATTCAGGAAATCGACTTCATCAGTTTAAGCACAGCGAAGTGTTTTGCACGTTTCTAAATGTTGCCGTGAACTTGTGCTGCCTTGGAAAAATAGGTGGGCATAAGCTGCAAGTTAACACATACTGCTACATTATAGCTCCTTAGGAGAGGGGCAGAAATCAGACACTGATGTAGTATCAGATACTGCACATGTAAAACTCAAATAGCTGCTGAGACTGGTACTCGTCCTGTACAAAGACCTGTACTTATTGCTAGGGCTCCTTTATTTTCGTATGCTGTAGCTGTTAAGAATTGGATTGGCGAAAGTCACCAGAATACTGCCGTTATGCGAGGCTGCTAAAACAGAATCTAACTGATTTGTGTACCTGACTAAGCACAGCAATTCAAACCATGTGAACGGGTGCCAGAGACAACCACTTATCTCCACACCTCTGAAGACCAAGGTATCAGAGCTGCTAGAAAGTTGCAAGGAGAGCATAAACTGAACAACAAGCATGCCCAAATGCCTTCGTGCAGACAGATTTTGCTGTACAGAAAGGAAAAGACTGGTGCAGTTAGATGACATAAGCAGGAACAAAGCCTGTTTCTCTCCACCTTTTGCTCACCGATGCTGCATTAGACTACATCTGTAAACTGAGAAAAGGAGAAGGGATCTTCCAGTGACTGTCAGCAGGCATTCTGACACACAACAAGAAAACCAAGCAGATTAATATTTCATCTGGGCTCGTTACGATACCTGCTTCCTCTACAGACTTCTGTATTGCTTCTGCTAGTTCCTGGTCTGCAATCTCCTCTGGCCGCACATCTTCCCGCCCGGCCCCATAAGCCAGCCTGGCACACTCCGGAAGCTCGCCCTCTGGGAGGAAAGTGGTCTGTGAGCCAGTCGTGCCAATCACCAGTACATTCTTCTTGAGATCAATGGAACACTGCGAAAGAGCACTGAGACATCAGTTCCCAGAGAAGAAAGAAGAGACAAGGCTGAACAATCCATTTCTAATGGGAGCAGCTCATAGCAGTAAGCAAAATGGGCAGGGAGCATCAACTACAAGCAAAGGCCTCCATTTGACTTGTTTTGCATTTAATCATTCAGTTGAAAAGCTCTGAGCGTCTTTGATCCGAGCAAAAAAACTTCAGAGAGCAGCCAGACAGCCTATACATACATCTGTGATATACGTCACATAAATATTTCTTTCATGACTGGTTGAAAAATAATCTATTATTTCCTCTTCCCAGAAAATCCTACAACATTCCCAGGTACGGCGCTCAGACTGTGCTTAGTGCCTGAATTGGAAAAGCTAATAATTGTTTCAGAACTGGTTTTGCTACCTGATGCCTCTTAAGCATATCCAGTCCGAGAAGCATGTCCATGGGCTGCTCTTCAAGGATGGAGAAGGAACACGCTAGGAAATCCCCTTCGATCTGAACCTGAGCTGAAACACAAGAGAGAAGAGTCACCACCTTGCAAGCTACAGTGCAACACATTATGTCTTCCATCCCCTAGGAAAGGCTTGTGCAAGCATGCTAGGTAGAGCTGACATCAGGGCTCTGATATAAAGGCTTGGTCACAAGAAGTCCAGCTGCGAGCAAACATCAGGGATTATCAGGCCTACACTGGTCTTGGCTAGTTAATTATTGTCAAAGCTGATCTGCTCTTAGAGCCTTAAGTACTGCTCATCTAAGCCTCCAAGCTAGAGCTAGAGGAGCTACGCACAGTTCATTAGAGCACAAGTCTAAGAAGCAAGAACAGCAAAAAGAATCACTTTTTTTCACACAACAGGGACAACCTTTTCTCATCTAGAAAACCTGCACACAAATGCAGACTTCTGGAGGAGTATGAAAAACTCCACTAAACTGGAACCCTTCCTGTGCAACTCACACTGCCCAACAGTCACACCCCAGCAGGAAATACCCGGCTTTTTCACATTAACCCCAATTCTGCAGTCAGAGTGAACAGTTTCTCAACTGCAGGAGCTGCAGGCTCCCTCACCTAAAAGAGTTACATGAGACAGAAGCTAGATTACTATGCCCAAGTCAAATGAACATATTGCAGATACGCTTTTATATTACTCTGCAAGTTTCTAGCAACTATAGCATCAAATCAGATACTCTTTGGCGCCAAGATTTCAGGAAATACAGTCAAACTGTTGCTAAAGCTAAGAAGAATGGCAGTACTTACCTAAGTGCACTCTGCCAATTATCTTCTGCGTGCCTACCCCTTTAGCAATGCCAGCCCACCGCCGATCCACCAGCCTCATTATGTTGCATCTTTCAGCGCAAGCTTGGCTCATAATGGTCATCTGGGCACCTAACAGCAACAGAATTTGTGTTAAGTCTTGACAGGGCATCACAAATTAAAATACTCTCCTGGAAGGGCTTAAGATCTTGGACTCGGCAGCTGGGAAACCACATCACCTGCATCAGGCAACTGTGTCATGGCATAAAAGGCTTTTTTTTTTTTTTTAATGAAACACTGCTTTGAATTTACGATGCATACACTCACAGATGAGCATGGACAGTAAAGTACATACTGCTGTAGAGCTGGAATAGCTCTAAGTACTTTGCCTTTAATGTGGTGGACAGGAGGTACAGCATTAAGGCTGGCAAAGTTCCCCTATCTGTAAACTGAGATAAGACACACACACACGGCAGTGACTGTTTTGGCATCGCAGCCATCACACCAGGAATTCTCACAGGAGTCCTGATCTGAGGTGTTCAAGCACTTATTTCTGCTGCTCCACAAACTGTCTCCATAACTGGCTCTGTTTGCCTCAAAGCCCTGATTGTTCTGAAATTTTAATTATGTGCTTTAAAATCTTGTAAAACAGTGCTTTATTACATAAAAGGAATATTTCAAGCAAAAATTTTGAGTGTTTATTCTCTCCATCAGTGAGGGAAACGAGAATGGAGAAAAAGATGAAAGTAGGAGTAATTCACCTGAGTCAACAAAGGCTTTCACTGGATGTCCGTTGACTTTACAGTTAATATACAGCATCACCACCTGGCCAAAGCTCTCAGGCGCCTCTTCCATTGCTATCGTCATATTTTCTTCAATATTTTGCTGTCTGAATTGAATGGAGAAGACAGAAAAAGAAAATCAGACCTTTCATCAGCAAAACCTTACAAGCATCCCTCTGATTTACAGATCTGGTAATCCCACCTGCTGCAGTTTGCATCAGCTACAAACAGCATTTTTAAACCACAACAAACACTGCTTCCTTAGCTAAACATAGCTTTCTCAGCAGAAGGATTGCTAGTAATGATCTTGGCTTAATCCAGACATACCGACTCACTTCCCTTGTAGCCAGGAGGGCTGCTCCTTCCCACACCTGCACCTGATGACCTGTTTGCAAGAAACCTGTCATCACAGAGCTAACCTGGAAAACTTGTAAGCAAAAACCTGCAAATTTGTTAGTCACTTTAAAAGAAAACAAGGCATATGATGAAGATGTTGCCAGTAGCTACAACACTGGGATCCCACAGAGCAGCTGAACATTAAAATCCTCCAGTGCTTCCCTGGTATTTTGCCTCTCTCAGGCAGAGGACAGGAGGCTCATAACTGAAACCGCAGCAAGAACACTGTCATGAGCATAAGCTTCACTGCAAATTCAAGCCTACAGAAAAAGCACTTACTGAGAAGCTCATCGTGGCCCCGACAGTAATCATGAAAGCACTGGATATCCACAGTGACTACATCTCAAACAGCTTTATCTATGAAGGGACAAGGGTTTCCCATTTTAATGCCATTCCATGTTTCCTCCTCAGAAGGCAAAGGGAAAACCAAGCTCTTGCCTTATCCATTTTCTGTAACCTTCCCACAACAGGATGGGTAGATGTGTTTTTTTTTGGTGGGGGAAGCAAACAGCTAAGTGCAGCTAACAGAGACCTGGTTCACCTGGGAGCTGAAGCCCCCTGCTACTAGTCTGCCCTGTGAAACAAAGAGCCTCACATTGTATTGTCTTTTGCTATTCCATCTTAAATCAGATATAGTGCAGTTGATCTGCAGGTTCAGTTTTCTTGTTGAATCCATTATTCTGTTTTCTCCATGCTTGATGCTCCATTGAAGGTCAGAGATGTGTCCCAAGAAACTGTGATGCTTGCAGGAACTCCCAGTCAATCTCAGACAGAGGACAGCTGATTAAGCAAGAGTTCAAGTAACCAGAGAAACTAAACGGGTTGTGAAATCTGGGGGCTGCTAGATGCCCAGCTGTTACCCAATAGCTTCACAACCTTGGACATATTCCCTTTATCTGACCCAATTCCCCCTCATATACTGAGCAAGGAAAACATTCCTTTGCCTGCAGGCAATGTTTTATCTACAAATTCATGCACTGTATTTTTCAGCATTGCTACACTAAGCCGTTATCCAGTACCAACAGCTTGTCAGTCATAATGCAAGAATGACTTATCACAAATTGATTCTGGTTATGATCGACAACAAGCCCATATCAGAAAGACATTTCCTTATCAAGGACAAAACCATCAGCCATGTTCTAGCTCAAGGATTTATTATCCCATTTAAGAAATTACACCTCTCCCCAATGCAATTACACACGGAAGACAGAAAGAGGGAGCAAGGGCACATGAGCAAAACATAGAATCATAGAATTAGCTAGGTTGGAAAAGACTTACAAGATCATCCAGTCCAACCATCCACCTACCACCAATAACCCCACTAAACCATGTCTCTCAACGCTATATCTAAATGTTTCTTGAACACCTCCAGGGACGGTGACTCAACCACCTCCCTGGGCAGCCCATTCCAGCGCCTGACCACTCTTTCAGAAAAGTAGTGTTTCCACATGTTTCTATAGATCTCTTCTGACAGCAGTGAGGTGGGAGGAGACACTCAGACCAGCACAGGTTCTCAGGCTCAAAACACGTCCAAGGCACCTAAATACCGCCTCTCAAGGCTTCAGCTATTCAGCAAAAAGCAAACCCAAACTCACCGCTTTCTACAACTCTTTACTGGTTTCAGAGTAGCCCAACTTAGAGAGCTTTGAGACCTCACACACATGGACAGCAGTGCTGCTGCTTTATCTGTACACAACCATGTGTCCCCAATTCTCAAAAGGTTGCCAAGGTGGCTCAGCGCACCACCCTGAAAGCAGATCTCTGTTTTAAGGCAGGATCTGCTTTCTGAACACACTCCTTGTATCCTCCAAGCTGGAGGGAAGCACCCTCTGGAAAAAAAGCACCATGAAGACCTCCAAAACCTGCCAGTGACTTTGGTTTGCTACCTTATGTCTTCTTCTATCTTGGCCTGTGCCTCAAGATCAAAAGGGTCAGCCGAATATAGTCGGATCCTCTCTTGTTCCCGTCGGGCTCGGTCCTGCTGTTGCTCCAGCAATACCCTGGTAAATTTCTCTGCAGTAATAAAGAGACATAGGAATTCTTTTTACTGGAAATTACTCTTACATATCATGTTCTGGCACAGCAAACACTTCTTTTTGTGTCAGCATGCACTCAAGGATAGAATCAGCAGCACAAGCACAACAGGCTTCATCTGAAGGCAGCAAGGATGGACCTCAAAATATTTGTGCCAAACCTGGGAATCTGCCGAGATGAAAAAGAACTGCACAGAGCCAGTCCTCCTTGTGTCTGCTGCCAAACACAGCAATGCCACTGAGGCACAACCAAACTCAACTGCCTTGTGCATCCTCTTCTGTAGGAAAAAAAAAAAAAAGGGCAGCAGGGGCAGAGGAAAAAAAAGAGAAAGTATTTAAAAGTAAGAGCTGCCATTAATACAGCAATTTATTGTTCTTTTGTAGCAAGGGTTGCCTACAAAGAACTCCAAAAATCTGGAAAAAAACAGCAGATTCATTACACCTGGAACAGAGATCAGGAATACAGAACTCTCCCTCAAGTTTCTTGTTTGAATTGTGCATGTGTATAACTTCCAACAGATACAGAAGTGAGATTTCATAGCTCTGAACAAGATGGCCCATCTACAAGAACAGCTTGCAAAATTGACCATATTTTCCACTCAGCAATCTGCTGAAAAATAAGTTTGTAGATTCAGCAAAAAAAAAAAAAAAACACTCAGAATTCTAAGGCATAAAAAGAACAGAACTTACTTTTAAGCCCAAGCAACACAGACTAAACCACAGGCATTACAAACCCTAAAGATGAATTCCTATTGATGTAATCAAGAGGTGCTAGGAAGGACACTTGCTAAAGGTTGTGGGTTTGTTTCAAGAAGTGCAGTTCCCATAAATAAACTTTCTGGCTCAGAGACAGTTACATGCTCAGGAAAGCATTTGGTGGCTGTTTTGGTGTTTTTTATTCAATTAAGTTTCTGCAGAGCAGGTGCTTTCTGATGTGCCCGCAATACATTCAGCACAGTCACATGGTACACATCTATTCATACATTTGGACATCAGAGTTAGAGCAGGACTGGACCTGTGCCCAAACACTGATAGTAGCAGTACAAAACCATGAGAGTACAACCAGACAAAGCCACTTCCTTCTGACTGCAGCAATTTGGGACTGAAAACGCACACCTGAAATAAAGCTTTATGTGCGTAACAGACAAAACAGATCAGCAGGTGAGCCAGATCTGGGTGTCCTGGGCTTAACCTCACGTCTCGTGCCAGCAGCAGCACATTCTTCTCAAGGTGATAAGAAAACCTTTCTGCACTATAGACGCAACACTCAGAGGCATGAAAAAACATGAGAGCACAAATGTGTTTAACTACGGGGATATGAGCTGAAGTCAGAAGTAAAAAATGCAGTAGTCATCAACATCCATGTGAGCTCCCTTCTAGTGCTCTTTTACAGATAAATCACTAGCATGTAACCCTGAAAGGAAAAAAGTCTCCTGCTACATAGTCCTTCTCTTCATTCATTTCCCAAAGCTCAACCAGATTTACTTCCTATCTAAAGGCTTCCAGAGGTTCAGAAGGGCATCTTTCAATGCCCAAAACACTACTCTTGATACTTAAAAGGGGACTTGAGTTCAAAGCTTTCATCAGATGAAGAATGAGGCAGCAAGATCAGCTGCTGAGAAAGTGAGGGACACTGTACCAGAATTCATCTGTGCCATGTGAAGAGCCCAGTATACACAAACACTTTCAAGATTAAGAGAGATGTTTACATTTATGACTACTCCTAATGGAAACGCTCCCTAAAGACACCATCAACTTGTTCCTTTTCCACTCTCTCTTTGATGTCTGCCTCTTCAGCAGCTAACCACTATGAGGAGATGGTCTTAGGGCGTACTGCTCTCAGCTGAGCTCTCACTGGGCTCTGGGGTGCTACAAACACAACACCATCAGTGGAAGCTGTGCATTCAGAGTCTTAGAATAAAAAATTCAGGAGCTGAGCCACTTGTGCTCATAGAAACTCAGCTAATCCATGCACTTGTATTTCAAAGCATTTTTGGAGCTTTTCAAAAAAGCCAAACTGGAGAAACAATGCCCACATTGCTAGAAAGAGTCTTGTTAGAAAGAGAGGAACTCTGCCGTCAGTGCTTACAACTAGCACCTTTTATGAGCATCATCAATAAGCCAGCAGCGACTATCCCAGGCAGCTAAAAACCCATGGCTACCTTGTACTGAAATTGAGTTGACAGATTCAGAACCGCCTTGTGCAGCTAAAAACCCGACTTACCGAGGTCTCCACTGAGCAGTGCCTCCGCCAAAGGTGGATTGCGCTCCTTCAGCAGGGACAGCTCATGGGGATTTGCGAGCAGCATCTCCCGTAGCAATGCAGGATTTTCCAAGCCCTGAGGGAACGAAGGTGCATCGGGAGGCGATGGGCGAAGGCGCTGTGCTGGTGGCTGACGCTGCTGAGCTGATGTCCCGGGAACTGCGATGCTGCTGAAGTCTATCCTTGGCAGACCTGGAGGGAAAAGAGGTCAAATGCATCCGTGCTTCTTATTTACAGTTCTGCTCAAAAAACTAAGTAGAATATCTGTGGGATGGGTCAGTCTTAATGCTACAGCATTAAACTAGACCCTTTCAACAGCAGTTTGCATCAGAAGCATTGCCAAGCAGGCAGCTTACTGGGTTAGGAATGCTGGCATGTATTTATGTAACTGGTCTACTCTCCTGTCTGGCCTGCTCTGTGTCCACAGAAATGCACTTTTTGAATCATAGACTAGTTATTTCCAGCTTCACAGATGTGAATACCACAGAGGGAACACAAGGCAAAACCCCGTGCCTAAGGCACTTCCGAATCTGACTGAAAAGAAAAAAACAGAAAGGAAAAAAAAACCTCAGGGGAAAAAAAGAGCAACATTTCTGCAGACGTGCGTTGCAGGTACCAACCCTCCAGCTAAGGCAGGAGGACAAGAACCTCACCCAAGCCCTCCTCAGCCAGCAATCCCTCTTTTCCAGTGATCCTTTCAAGACATGGACTTGACAGGAATCAGTGCAGAAGGTAGGACAGAGGTAAGACCAGGAGTGCACTCACATTATTCAAGGAGTCTCTTGCTTGTGTCCATGATTGCATACCTGGGTTTGTTAAGATGCAGTTTCTCTGGGTATTTGTCAGAATACAGATTCAGAGCATATATTGCAAGAGCCCCTTAATGTGTCTGAGCCACACAGAGCGCTCATTACTGCACCACTCCACAGAACGGGAAAGGAACAGGCAGTTGTATGAACATTCACACACCTCCACAGAAACTGCTGTTATGAACAAGTTACATTAGATTTCCCAACATTCCCCAGAACAGTGAAACCTTTTTTGCTTTCTTAGAATCACCAAGCGACAAGCCCTTCAGCTAATTCTGGAAGTCCCCCATCCCAGCCGCAGCCACCCTCCCTCCTGAAGTTCTGCCTGGCAGTGAGTTAGACCTTCAGATGTTCAGAGCAAATGCATCATTTCTCACCTGGGAAGCGGATCGAAGGTCGTGGTTCTACGGTATCTTTCTGTCGTAAAATCACCACGTCTCCATCTTTCAAGCCATAGGAGGCCAGGGATCTGTTGTTGTCAGTGAGAGGCCTCTCTGCATAGACTATCTGCTCATGAGGAGAATGCAAGGAGAAAACAAGATGCATGACAAAGCAGATGAGGATCTGATTTTCTTTTTAGAAAGAAATTCCTTTTTTAGTTTCAGTCACTCCTGTGGGCCCACCTCAAGCCTCAGAACAAGTGTGCAATTCTTAGCACAGGCACAGACAAGCCCTGCCCAAGCACCTCAACCTCAAGAAGCAGTTGGACAAGCACCCAGCGTCGGTCCTACCCAAAGCCAGCAACCAATTCTCAAAGCCCAAGCATCTCAGAGAAAAGCTTCTCTCTTAATTAGAGGCCAAGATCTTTAAGGGAAAGAACACCTTGCGTCAGATCTGTTTGACACACATTTCCAAAATCACATCTCTGCTATTACCCAAGTCGTGGCTGCCTTCCATAGCATTACCTTCCCCCAGGTCTGCATCTCCTAACCAAGGACTCAACTGCATACATGCAGGCAGCATCCATCAGGACAGATATTGGACTGAATCATCTACAAATGAACCATTTCTTCCATTACCCACAACACAGCTCCCCAAAACAACCGGTTTTTACAGAGAACTCAGTAATTAGCTCAGCCAAGCCATTTCTGTTTTACTTCAGGGATGCAAGTCCACTCAGACTCAAAGCGTCAGCCTCCAAACACCCCACTGCAACCAGTGGCAGGAATTACTTTCTTTTGACTATAAAGCACAAAGTCACATCCTTTTCTATGATTTTCTAATCTGACTTAACAAGGGGTACAACAATTAAATAGAAAAACATGCTGATATAACCGTGGGAACATTTCTACTAACATTAGATCTGTAATACCTACAGATGTCCCAAATTACTCCCATGCTTTCCTTGAAATTTCAGTGGGCAATTACTGCAGACGTGCACCGTCACAAGACTTGCCTGTGACCACAGCGGCATTCTGGGCTACTGATTCCACAAACCCATTGCCATTTAGTTAAAATGCAACCCGCAGAAATAAAGATGCTCTTTAAAGGAACAGAAGCTCTGCTGAAGGTATGTCTTTGGCATCCCAGTAACAGTGTCTGTTCAGCATTAAGCCTTCTGTGCCAGAACCATGAGAACAGGAAAAACACACATGATTAGAAACAAAGGTGAGATCTCTACCCTCTCAGTAACTACAGCATCAATGGTACTGCACTCGACCGGCTTGTGGGTCCCTTTCAAAGTGCATACGGGCCCATCTGCAAACTACACTAAGGCATGCAGACACTGCTCCGGCAGCTTGCAAGATTTTACTGGCATTATTAAGGTTGGCTCATGATGGGTGCATCCTCTCACATGACCACGCACATGGTCTGAGTCCCAGCACTGCTGTCTGCAGAGAAAGCAAGCTTGCAGCAAATCCCAGCTGCAAGCACAAATCATAAATGACAGTTTCTCTGTGCAGACACTCTAAGAGATATGAACTAATCAGTTTAAGTGAGGTTTTACCTCTGTCATCTTGCTAGGACTGGATTTACGAGCATTTGGCCTTAATGCCTCAGACAATAAATTAAGTGCTGAGCATTCACTCCACACCCATCAGTAGCGTGGCTTAATACACTTTTAACTCATTCCACTTTGCTGCTAAAACAAACTGATTTCATTTCACTGCATTCCAATTACCCGGTTTGCAGCTTACTCCAGAACGCGAGCCATAAGCCAGCCAAGCACCAAGCACACACTCCTCCAGAGGTGACCTGGGCAAGGAAGCAGGCACCCACACCACGCACCAGTTGGATTCTGCACAATGGCAGTGGGGAGAATGTCTTCAAGGAGTAAGGAAGCCCAGTCACAAAAATAAAGCTCATACAAGAAGGAACATCCTTCTTTCAGAGAAGCCCACAAAGGCTATAAATCCGACCCAACGCATACACATAAAGAGATGAAGGATATGCCACCAACACAGAAAAGTGAGTTTTAACTGCAGACTCCCTCTTCTTCTCCAGAAAAGGCATCTGCTTGATGCAAAAGAGAAAACAAAGTGAGCCCAATTATTTCCCTCTGCTCTTCCTTCTCCATCTCCCCTTATCAGCACAACTCACCTGCAGCTGCACACGCTATCTTGTGCCACCCTTCAGTCCTCTGCACCTCACAGCCATTGGCTTCAGCACCCATATCTACCCCAAACTGCAGTGCTCGGAATGAATTTCACCTAATGATAAAGAGTCAGACTAACACTCTGTGGTCTACATCACCCTGCATGATCCTCTCTATTAAACGCATCTTCTTTTTCATGTCAGGAAGCCATCCATAAAACAATGAGTGTTGCAGTTATGAAAGAGCTGCAGTAAAACCAAATTTGACGGGTGCAACACAAGGTCCCATGCTGTCATGTGGTTTTGGGGGGTAGTTTAGGCATGCAAAACCCTTCTACACAACTGCTTCACTGATAATTTATGTTTCTATAGCTTTCTTTCTCCTGAAGATCCAAAGGACACTGCCCAAACACTGGGCAGAAAGAGCAGGTGAAGGAACAATAAATTTACACATTTACATTTACATTTAAAAAATTTAAAAAAAGAAACAGAATAGCTTATAAATAGAACAGAAAGCAAGCAGAAGCACTCGTGAAAAGCAGAGTTGATCCACGTTACCTGTAGTCCCTGTAATCACAAAACTGCAGCAGTTTAATTGCAGCAGAGCAAAGACTCAAAGGGAACTCCCAGCAAAAGCAAGCACAGAAGTACGCGACCCCTCGTTATCCTGAAATAGATGCAGAGCTGGCAGGTCACTGTAACGCAAGAGGGGCAGCTCTGAAAACAAGGTCTCTGAGCCACCAAGCGCTTTCAGCCTTCTGAGGGCAGAGGATGTCCCTGTCACCTGCCGTGGGCAGGGGCTGCTCCTGTCACCTGCTGTAGGAGCCATCAGGGATGCTGGTGCCTCACCGGCTGTAACACAGCACTGGGGGCTAGCCCAGAAGGCAGGAGCCCTTATATACACTACTGCTGCTCTTTCCACTTCCCACAGATTAAGAGCTTTTTCCCTAATGCAAAACCCACGTAACCTCGATTTTCTACTCCTGCTTTAGAAAACAAGTTAGGCAATGGTTTCATTCTTGGGTTAATTAACATAAAAGCCTACATCAACACTGTCCCTTTACACTTTCTCAGGAGCTTCTCCCAGTTCTCGTAACTCAAACCACCACTGTCTACATCTGCTCCTGGAACACACAATGTTGAGCACAGGTTCTGCTGCACAACAACCCCCACACGCCAGCATGTTGGTCACAGAACCAGAGGGGATTGTGCCTCTCGTCCTTGCCTCTGAGCAGCAAAATCAAAGCTTCACAGGGGCAGAGGAAAGCAGCCTGAAGCCGGGTGAGGCACTGGGAACCTGCTCAGCAGGGCACACAGCTTTCCTGTCTTACAGTCCTCCCTTCCTGACTAATATTCACTTGACTGGAAAAACACTTTCTTAATGTAGAGTGGGAAATGGCTCGGGAAGCAAATGCTTCAGGAAATGAAACTTCACAAACTTCGCCAAGCGCGCTGAGAAAAAGCGACAGAGCTAGCATCACCCTGCCCAGCAGCACGACGCCTGCGAACAAACGGTGACAAAAGGCAGAAAACAGACTGAGAAATTCCCTCGGGGGCCCAGAGGCACCCCCGGCACTCCGCAGCCCAGCCCCCAGGAAGCTCTGTGACCCCAGAACCGGGCGGGATGGGGCTCTCCGCGGATGGGAGCAGCGCTGTGGCCACAGCCGCCTCCACAGCTTCCAGAAAACGGGGGAAAAGCGTCCTCTGGAAGAAGGGGGAGGGGGCGAGAAGCCCACAGCTGGCCCTTCCTTCCTCACTCCCGGGTACTCAGGCACGGAGGACGCGTTCCTCCCCACGCAACCGCCGGCCCCAGGAGGGAGGGAGGGCCTCGGGCGGACACGGCGCACCCCGAGAGAGGGCAGCGCGAGGGAAGCGGGCCCCGACCTGGCTCTCGGCCGCTGGGATGCCGGACTCGAGTTCGCAGAGGGCGCGGAAGTTCTGCAGCTCGAAGTCAGCGTCCACCTGCAGGGAGAAGGTGAGCTCGCTGCGGTCGCGGCGCAGGCAGAACACCGTGAGCAGCATGGCCGCCCGCCGCCACCGCCGCCGCCCGCCGCAAAGCGCCGCCGTCGCAACGTGCCTGTCGCAAAGCGCCGCCGTCGCAAAGCGCCCCGCCCCCACCGCCAAGCAGCGCCGCCCGTCGCAAAGCGCTGCCCGGCCGTCGCTCGGCGCCCCCGCGTCGACCACTGGGGTGACCCTCACGGTGTTCGTGCACCCACCAGTTCCCTTCTGCGGCATAGCGCTAGCCTCACTGGGCTTCGGGAGGTGTCCCTCAGCCCTCCTGCTCAGAGCCCCTCAGTGCACCTTTTGGGGACCCCACTGTGCAACATTCAGTGCGTTCCAGTGCAGTTGGTGCGTGTATGGGACGTCCCGAAGGTACTCTTCTGTTGCTGCCTATCATCCCAGTCCCTTTGAGACTCCACGGGCACCTCTCCGTGCCTTTGAGTCCCCCAGTGCCCCAGGCTGGTTTCTGGGGTATCCTGCACTTATCCGTGTGCATTTAAGGTGGCCCAGAACATTCCAGATGCATTTTAGGAGCTCCCACAACGCACGGGGCAAATGTCAGTTTGCTCAGCTGCAATCCAGGTGCTTTTCCAAGTGCCCCATACACCCCTGGGTCGCTTTTGAAGCATCCAAGAATGCAGCGTGGAGTCAGTATTCAGGAAGGCTGGTTTGCCTCAAAAAACGTATGCAAGGGCTGCCCCATGCTCTCCCGGGAAGCACTTTGGGAACATGAAAGGACATGAAGACCCTCAATGTCTCAAGGCAGTTGCCACTGTAACAGCTGGTGGAAGACTGGGCAAGAGGTGAAATTTTACCACCACGAGAGACCATGATGTCAGCCACAGCACCATGAAACACAACGAAGGCAAAATACCACTCACAAAGCAATTGTTTATCCCTTAAGCCGAAACTCATGGCCATGGAGGAAGAGCCCAAGCTCCACCACACAGCTAGGCAACAACAGGCATTTCCCCAGCACAATTTGATTTGTATTCCCCAAGTTTCTGTCACTTACTGAGCTCCAATCTACCCATGCCTCCCACAAGGCTGCAGGGTCAGCCAGAAAGGCTGCAGGCCTATTGCTCCCACATCAAGTTGTTTCTTCCCCCCCCCCCCCCACTGTGAAATATCAACGTTAAGTTGCTTGAGATTCATAAGAAGGCAAAGCGATTGCAGAGGGGTGTGCAAATGGGAAGGGCTGGTACCCTCAGGGGGTGGTTATGAAATCCCCACCTGCCCTGCACGTGCACCACCCCCAGAGCAGAGCTGAGTCATGGAAAAATACCAGCCCCAAAAGCAAAGCAGTGGATGAGGAGATAGGGCCAGCACTTCACAGTAATTGGCTCACTTCAACACAAAGTAAGAGGACTAAGAATTTATTTTGACAATGGAATTAATCTCAAACCAAAATTATTCCAACCAAGGGGCCAGGCAAACAAAACAGCAGCACTGTGAGCTAATCCAGGAATGATAACAGAGTTGTCACATTTCCACATTTGCAAACATTTTGACAACAGACTCACCACAAATATCTGGTTTATTTTCTCTATTATTAGTCAAACCATGTGTTTAAAAAAAAAAAAAAGAGATCACAACAGGGCTGGCACCCTCAGTTACAGTAAGGGCCCCCGAGTGCTGCCATCTGTGCATGGCACCAGGGAAAAGACTCTTCCTCCCATAGGGAGCTCAGTCGGATTTCTCCTTCTCCTTCATGTGCAGGAAGACAATGCTGAACATGAAGAGGCCCACCATCATGGAGAAGGCCCCAGCGTAGTATGGGTACGCCGAGGGGATGAAGCGTTCATACTGCGTGTGCTGGAGTGGCCGCACAGACACCTAGGGGGGAAAGCAGGCATTCTCTCTGAGTTTGGCAGCATACAAGGATAGATACAGTGTCCTGCACCCACCTCAAACTCCCTCCAAACCCCAGCACCTGTTACATTATGGAAAAGGCAAGTGAACTATTTGTTTTTAGGATGAAACCACATCCTTTAGCCAAAACAGAAAACCATCCTCAGTGTCCCATGTACCTTTACAGCTCCAAGCACTTGCTCAGTTCAAACCTCCATGACAGTAAGACAATGTCTATGTGGGCATTTACTGTAAATGTGTAACACTGGCCCAAAGAAGAGGTAACCACAGCCAGTTTTTTTGTGGAGCTCATTTCCAAATCTCAAGAATCAAATCAAAAGATAAAAAAAAAACAGAAGTACTGAAATTCATTGTACATTCAGGTACAACACAGCTCAGCAGTAACAACAAATATCCATTTTTTTTTCTTGTGTAATTAATTCCCACCATACTTACCTGGGTAGAGGAGTAGAGGTGAGTATAACCCAGGCGATTGTAGTCCACTTTAAACTGGAACACTCCATAGACATCCGGGAGCTTGAACCGCACACTGTATTTGCCACCTAAGAAAAAGATAGTGACAATGTTTAACTAGCACAAGCAATGGGAGAAGCTGTGAAAGCTTTCACAGGTCTTCCGGGTACAATGTCACCACACCAAGAGAGAAAACATCCCAACACAAGGCGTAAGAGGTGAGGGGAACCTACCGTTTCTCTTCAAGAAAGTTCTCACAAACGGATCGATGCGGACAAACTCCAGTTGAATATCATCTCCATCAAAGGGGATCCACTTCCCATCAGAAAGCTTTTCAATTACAATGCTGTACTCCTGGAACAAACCCACAACACATCAACAGGGGGCAGGAGAGATGCCTGGAAACAAACCTCGAGCCCAGCATATGACTATAGAAGGGATACAGCTCAAAGTGACAAATGAATTCTCCCTGTAGGTAAGTTTCCCCTCTGGTGAACACACTCTGGGTATCAGTAATCAAAGCAGCTCTCAACAGTCAAAGAATAAATATGTATGAATGTCGCAGGAGTGTGAAAATGGATCCAGCTATACTTTTCAGCTCCATGTTGCTTCCTGCCCACACAACAGAGGAGCACATTCCAAGCAAGCCACCCCATGCGCAGCCTCACCACAAGATCGGTGACGGTGTAGGCATTAGGAGGTGCAAGCTCTCCCACGCGGTGGTGTGACACAGCCCCAACGCGCAGCACGCCTTCTTCTTTGAACACCCAACGGGACAAGGCAACAGCCAGCTCATAATTACCAGTCTGTGAATACCTAGAAATGAAGGAAGGCAAAGAAAATATGACAACTGCTCTAAAAAATAAACTACATGCCAAAATCAAACCGAAGGAAGAGAAAGCTATCCTGAGTTAGAAAGAAGTGCTTTGGAGAGTAATTCTCAAGGCCAAAGGAACTTATCACACACTGCATTCAAGCTTTTTGCTCTTTCCTACAGCATGAATGTTTGTGGCCTATTTCCTTGATCATACAGCCCCCCCCAAATACGCCTCATGAAGGGATGCCAGAAGGCTAGCATACCGTTTGGAGCCAGGAGTAGCTTTCTGCACAGCAGAATTGAAGAAAGCATCACTAAAGAAATCCAGAGAGCCACTAAAAACAACACGAGCGTTGTTCCTTGCTTGGAGTCCTGCGATCAGAAGGGTGTTCTTCCCAACTGCATGTGGATACTGAAAAGGAGCACATTTAGAAGAGCATTTAGTCAATTTAAAGAAGAGTCAGACAATTTCCAAGTTATCTGATTTCATTATTGCCACAGGTTTGCTTTGAGATGGAGAAGTCTGACCACGGGTAGCATACTTCACAGTTCAGCAGAAGCCAAGAAACAGCTTACTACCCAGAATAACCAGGAAAGGAATTAACAATATTTTGCATCTACCCTCTGCTTGGGATGAAGCCACTTAAAGGAAGTATACTTTTGAAAAAGCAGCAGGCTAGATCAAAGTATCGTTCATGCTGGATGTTTTCCCACCAACAAAAAGCAAGGAGGAAGAAGATTCTTAAGGAGACACCAGGAAGCCTGACACTTTCAAAATCAACCAACAGATGAACCACGTAAGCATTCATTTCTCAGCGTTGTTGAAATCCAAAGGACTTGACTAAAGAAGAGAAAAAGTAATTGAATATACCTGAGTTATGGGTTTATCTGGGAAGAAAGAGTATGAGGTAGAAGAGCCAGTCAGGATATCCAGCACCAGTGGGTTGTCAGGATCAGCCACCATCCTTGTGAGGAGAAACACAATGAGTGGCATCAGTACCCAGAGCGAGGTGTAGACATCGACAGCTGCACAAGCCTCTTTATCCTTGGATGTGATTATACAGCTGCAGAACTTGCACACTTACAGAAATGAACTACTTCCTTGGTTATATCCGAAATCAAGGCAGATTGCTCCCACTACACTAACCCAACCCTTAGCTCGCATCAGCACCAAGGTTTTTGCACTGCTTCCCCCACAGCAGCCATCTGGCTGTGGTAGGTCACTTACCCAACTCCTCGGAAGAGGATGGGGTTCAGTGTCTTTTTCCCCACGATGGTGGGGGCCTTGAGGAGATTTTCAGCATCTGCTACTATAAGCGTGTGCTTGGAGGAAACAAGAGAGAGCTGCATAAATGCACTGCACAGGCAAATGCATTTATTTTCATGTCTTTTGGGTTTTAGAACAGCAAGCAACAGTTTCTCTATTTGAAAGTCAATTTTGTTTCTACAGGCCATCAAAACTAAACAGCTTTTGTATAAATGTTACAATCTCATTAAAAATCAGAAAAACAACCTTTTTGTTTAACTACTGCAAATTAAATACGCTGATACATTACGAAATATAAAATACTCTTTTTACAAAAATAGTAACGCTACAGCAGTTTACCTCTCTAAGTAGCTTACATCTTTAAAAGAGGACAATATCCATGTACTGCTTAAACAGTTTCTTTTAAATAAAAATTAATAAGAGTAAGTTCAGACCTTAACAGAGGGTTTTCACACTTAAGTACTGAATAAGAAGGGGAAAGAAAACATGGAAACATATATACTTCTACAAAGCTCTCAATAGCATCCAGAACGAAAAATTAACCTTCCTGCATCTTGAAGTGTCACATTTAAAGTTCTTCTTCTCAACCTACCACAAATAAACCAAACACACATTTCAGTGGGTGAAACAGACTCAGTGACACTGAATCTCCCCAGGGTAGCAGTAAGATCAAATCCAGGAAATTCAGAGAGATGGATTCAGGTCAGAGACACCCACACACACAGCGCTGCAGTACTGTGCCAGCACTCTGACTGCTGCACCACTGGATGCTGTTCAGCAACACTACTTTATGGCTTTATTGGGAACAAACTGGGACAGCAGAGAAAGGATGGAAGTAAGAAAGGAAAATAAGGACAGAAGTTTCATCTCTCAGTCTTTACATACACGTTCTCATTAACAAAACCCAATACATGCAGACAAAGATGCTCACCTGGCCCGGGTCTGATATATCATAGTTGTGATGGTCAATGACAGCTGTCCTTTCTTCATCAAACTCTATCCCACACTCGCTTCCTAGCTCCCGCAGTGGGTCACCTGAAAGGAGAACAGGATTCCATTACATGGCACGCTGAGAAGGACGCAACCCAGCCTCAACACTCAAAATACGTTCAGCTGAGAGTGACACATTCAGCACTCTACCAGCCAAACTCCGAGCAACGCAACCTCCCTTTGCTACATTCTCATTCAAAATGGAAGTAAAGGCTGGTTTCGTTTCTCACTCCAGGTCAATCATCCATTTTCTCAGAGCACAAACCTTGAGGTTCATAACAAGGAACTGTGCACATGAACCACATCTAATTACAGCTCTCACCCACAAATAATCAGAAAAAAAGACCTTTTTCCAAGCATTTCTGCAGCACGCCTGAGAAATGCAAAGCTGAAGGACTCTGCCTTAGGAGCCAATCAGATTATGTGTTTTTACCACTGCATTTATTTTTCAGGAGCTCTGAGGAAGATGATTGCACTGCCTGCTCTCTGCAGGTATGTGTGACAGCGGTGACACATGGCCATGTGCCCCATGGCCCAACAGGCACCACACTCACCAATGTCTGAGCTGGCGGCCACCAGGACACTGCCACCGCCGTCGATGAAAGCGGTGATGGTCTCCACATTGATGTTTCCTCCAAAATCTGCAAGCGCACGTCAACAGCTCATGACTCTGTCCCATGCCAGGACTTTGTTCTCCAAAACCACCCCAGAATGGCCTCAAGCCCCACCCTGAGGCACTGCTGAAGCACTTCCCTAGGGTCATACCTTCAATGGATGGCGAGAAGATGATCAGGTTGTCATAAAGGAACTCCCCGTACTTGATCAAGGAGAGGCCAGCATCATCCGCAGTCCGGAAGGTGAGCTCAAAGCCCCTGTCTGCAGCCAAGACACACAGAATCACGAAGGTTGGAGAAGACCACTAAGATAATCCAGTCCAACTGCCAACCCCACCCCAGCCACATCCCTTAGTGGGGCATCTCCGCAGTTCTTTAACAGCTCCAGGGACGGTCACCCCCCCCCCCCCCAGGGCAGCCTGTGCCAGTGTATCACCACTCTTTCAGAAAATAAGTTTTCCATAATATCTAACCTGAACCTCCCCTGGTGCAACTCAAGGCCATCACCTCTGGTCCTATCGCTGTTATGTGGGAGCAGAGGCCAGCCCCACCTCGCCACAACCTCCTTTCTGGAGTTGTGAGAGAGTGATGAAGTCTTCTCTCTCCAGACTGCCCCATCCCAGCTCCCTCAGCTGCCCCCCACAGCACTGTGCTCCAGACCCCTCGCAGCTCCGTTCCCCTCTCTGGACACACTCCTGTGCCTCGATGCCTTTCTTGTAGCGACGGGCCCAACCCTGCACACAACACTCGGGCCCTCGGGACACAGGGCCCTCGGGACACAGGGCCCCCGCGCTCTCCGCCTCCCCCCACTCCGCCCTACCCGCCAGACTGCGGAAGAAGAGAGAATGCGTGTCCCGCAGATTGCCGTTCTCCAGCAGCACCAAGGTGCGCGGCCCAGCCCCGGCCACCACCACCGCCGCCAGCAACCACCACAGCCGCACTGCGGCCGCCGCCATTTTCTAGCCAGCGCGGGGCGTCCTGGGAAAGAGGCGAGTGCAAGGAATCAGCCAATGGGCTCCAAGCGCAGCTCCCCGGCCGTCCAATCAGCGGCGGCCAGCTCCTCTCTGGAAACGGGAAAGAACGAAGGGGACACGCAGCGCCCCCAGCGCAGGAGTGGTTTGCTGTGGGAAATGGAGGTGTGTGGCCGGCATCTTTCGAGCGGAACACGTCCTCCAGCAGCCCCAGGCACCTGATTATCACACGTTAAGGCTTAGAAATACAGCAAAATACGATGAAAAGCATCGTATCGTGAGCACAGTGCGACAGCGAGATTCGTGTGGCAGGGACGTGGCCCAGCCCAGTTTGGGTAAAGCCCTCCCCAGCAGCTGCAAGCAATGTAAACTTACAGCAATAAAAGCAATTCTGCTCCCAGAAGGAAGTGAATTGCCTAAAACGAGAGATTTTAGGAAAACTAAAAGGGGCAGTTCCTGCTTGACATAGGTCTTCAGGGCTCCTTTGCTGAAGCTGCTGGCTGGCACCAGCTGAGCACGTGCCTGGGCAGCCCGCTCCCTGCCCGCAGCGCCCAGCCCTGTCCCCCGCCATGGCCCAGCATGACTTCTCAGAGCCCCGGCAGGACAAATACAGCTTAGGGCTGGTTCTTCACTCTCAGCCAAAGGGTTCTTTCTGGCAGGGTTAGGCTGTGGCAGTGCTGGAACTGCGGTGAGAAGAAACACAGTGTTAAAGGTCTGTCCACTCTGCAATAATAACGCACTCCCCAATCCGCACCACCACCAAATTACTAATGATTGGGCTAATAGAGGAGCCTTGGGGAGCCATGCAGTGATTCGTCTCCAGTGAGTGTCTGAGAATGTGGATCAGCTAAAGCAGTCACAAGAGCTCTTGGGGGTCTTGTCTCACAGGAGGGCAATGCATCTTGGGTGGAGGCAGCTCATAGATGGTGAGAATCACACAAGGACCTTGAATCCAATCAATTAAAGCTTGGTGTGCAGCTTCAGGAAAGTCAACACACCCAAGCCAAGGTGCTGCCTCGCCTTAATTTCTCAAGCTTTTAAACAAGCCCTGTAATATCCCCCTTGCAGAGCTTTTTCATTAACTTCAAGGTGGTTTCAGGTCCTAGGAGGAACGCCTTTATAAAGGGCGCCTGATTTGTTTAAAAGCTAATGGCAAATTCACTCACTACCGAAGGCACACAGAGAACGACAGTATCGAACGTGGACAGCTTAGCTGGGAATCCCATGCTGGCTCTCCAATGTGTATCACCTACTTGCCCAAATTTTTGTGTAGACCCAGCAAGTTTTGTCCTTGTTAAATTGTTATTCAAACTTGCTGGAAAGGTGGAAGACTCCACTGTACACGGAAGATGATACAAGTGAGTGTGGTCCAAATGCCATTTATTGACCTGCTGGTGAGCCCAGGACAAGCCATGGGATGGCACTATGACCCCAGCACTCCTCTTACCTGCGGGCAGGCGTTTTTTTGGAATTACAGGCTCTGGAATTTTCCAGCAGCCAGACTCCTCATCCCAGACAGGCTCACGCTGGATCTTCTCCAGAGTGCTGTAGTTGCAGTCCTGCTGGACAAGGGACTGCAACCTGGTCCTGGAGGAGCATCATGTCTTGCTCCAGACAGCGGTTGGTGCTGAAATAATCAATCTTTTCCAGCTCATACTCTGACTGCAGATTTTTGATCTCCATCTCGGCAGCTCGCAGCTGGGTCATAAAAACAAAATGGCTGATTGGGGTTATGATGGAGAGAAGAATGGGGGTTACTACAAGCACAGACGGTTAGACACAGGAATGGGAATTAGTCAGATGGTTTACTCAAAGGGATGTGATAAAACCAAAGCTGGGAGAAAGTAGATCCGCAACTTACGCTTTCATTGTCCCGTTATGCAAGAATGAGAAAGCGCTTATAGAAGAGCAATGGTGGCAAACCAAGAACACCGAAGGGGTTCTGTGATCTGGATTAACACTCAACTGAAGCCAACAATTTAACAAAAATATAACAAAAAGAAGGAAGTTAATAAGCACTTACTGTTACCTCCCACTCTTAAAAACAGAAACAAAAGCTTCAGTGCTTTCTAATTTCTAATTAATAATTAAGATGAGATTTTATCTGGAGAGAGAATTCCACATTGGTTTAAATGGAAGACTTGACACATCATCCCATAAATTACTGAGGCTTCAAATGGGCTTAAATTTAATCTCACTGGTGTGCTCTGCATCCTGCACTAACAAAGTCATGGGATTCCTATCTTAGATGAAAAATGTGCCATATTTCTTTGATAACCTAAATTAATCAAGTTCTTAACGTGCAGACTGCATAGGCACACGTTTTTTGAAACTCCTCTGATTCTGCCTCATATTATCAGAGCAAAACTGACTTTCAAGCATGCCTAAGATGTAAGCGTGCTGCTTATATATATATAAATAATACGCGTTTATATTTTTAAATACATATTTTCCCAGAAAACTTTTCTGAGCTCATTTTCTTCAGTGATCAGAACAGGTCCTGCTGAGGATGCAGCGAGCAGTCTAAATCAGTAGAGGGAGTTGCATCCTCTCCCATAACAGATGCGTTCCTCTGGGCGTCCTGTTACACAATGAGGAGACCAGCTTCCAAAACCCTTGGGGGGGGGGGGGCTTTGAGAAGGCTGGAACCATGGAAGAACTTACTTCCAACCGTTCCTAAAAATGCGTGCAGTGGAGCTGGACTCGATGATCCCTGTGGGTCCCTTCCCACTCAGGATATTCTATGACTCATATCAACATTGTAAGGCGCACGTGTGGAGTATTAGACACAGATGTCATCATTCTGTAAACATACTGCGTTTTTGCAGGCTCACCTTCTTCTGCATCTTCTCCAGAAGTTTGCATCTGGCTCAAACCTCCTCCTGGATGGAGTCGTATACATCAAGCAGAATCCAGTTGCTGCTGTCATCACTGGATTTCTGCAGCACAGTCACTAGCTGCATCCTCTGCTCATCTGTAATTTTTTTTCTGGCATTTGTGCTTCTCCTTGAGGTCCTTGTTTTCAGCCTGCTCCCCCCTAAACACTTGCTGTTCTAGTATCTGCAACCTGGCAAACACAAGTGCTTCTCTTGGCTGAGCATTACAAAGAAACATTTGTGTAGCTGTGAATGATGTGCTTCCGTATCTGAATGATGCTTGAGACAACACCATACAGAAATAGTGACTCCTCGGGAGATTTGCTGTCCTGAGTAGTCATGGCAAACACCACATTTCATAACAATTTGTAATATATGAATTCCGTATGAGTATATATGTCAGAAACACGATGACAAAGGTGATCAGAATAACAAGTATATCTGAAAATCTGTGTCTACATGCACAGAATTGCTTTTTTAAAAAATGATGGTTTTTGGAATTTATATTTCAATTATTATTTCTTGTTTGGAAAGGCTCTCAAAGCAAGCACAGAAAGTGTTGAAATGATGCAAACATTTTTCAAACGGCAGACATTAGAGTGGTAAGGCCATAATACAGTTTCTTCTTTGGAGCAGTATCAGATGGAGCAAATGACGTGGGCTACCTCAGCATTGCCACCTGCATGCAGGCACAGGCCGATGTTTCAAACCAAGCTCATCTCACATCCACACTGCACAGCCCCACACACTCTGACATGGGTATGAAGCAAGCCCTGCAGGAGCCAGGACTCCCGTCTGTTCTCACAGCACTGTGACCTTTCCAGGCAGGCAAGGGGTTTGTAAGTAGCCTGAGGCATAGTGGAACACTGCAAGCAGTCCGACAAAACATAGTGATGTTCTCTTTAAGCCAGCCTGGGAGCGCACCACCACTCTTTGCTGTGCCACGGTCTGCCTTTTTAAGGGCAACAGTCCTGGTGACCTTACACGAGCAGTAAAACTCCTGGAAGGGAGATAAATATTCAACAGAGTGCTGAGCCCAAGCATTCTCCTAATCCCTGGTGTGGTGACGAATTCAGATCCCAGGCTGCTCACCCCCTCGTACCACTGCGCTGGTGCAGCAAACAACTCCAGGCACCACTTCCCGGTGTGGCTGGTGCCTGTTCAGACAAGGCATGCTGCGCTCCAGAATTGCTAGCTGCTCTCTTTGCCTGCGCTGACATCTGTAGCAGAGCAGATAGCTCAGGGTCACCAGCACTGGATCAAATTGGAGAAAATCCTACTGCTGATAAAACTTCTGCTGATAATGGCCTCTTAATGATCTTCAAACCCATCCGAAAGAGCTCATCCTCCACCAGAGATGACCTGCTATTCTACTTCCCTGCAGTTGCCAAGTAGCCTTCAGTTCTGTTTGCTTAATGCAGGACTGAATCCTGCTCTGCTGAGTATCAGCCATCCTGTGGTGTAAAGCTTTTAAAAGGCAACTTTGAAAATTCCATGCCTGTGGAACCAAACCCTCCTGCCTAATCTGCAGCCAACTCTGATTTTAACAATGCAGTTTATATTTTTCCTCCTTTATCATAGGAAGAAAAACTTCAGGCACTAAGACTATTAAGATTTGATATATCATCAAAACAAATGGTTTCTTTGGAGCAATCTCCATCAACAGACAGAACTGCCCACAAATTACAGACAGTGCTATCCTAGATTTCTTAATAGCTCCTTTTTCAGGTGGGAGAGGCCCAGCAGAACAAGCATGTGTCATGGGAACTCACAGAGATCAGCCAAGTGGGAGACGTGACTCTGCACCCCTCATACCTCAGCCATGGGATTCAGGCCCTGTGTCTAATGCTGCACCCGACGTTTTGTTCCAGGGCAATTTTGATGCCAGCTCTGGCTGAAGTCTTGCAAATACTGTCAGATGCATGAGTTAAAGACAGAAGTCATAGTGATCTCAGTGACAATAGAGAGTCTCTCAGGAGAACTCTGAATGAGAGTTCTCTCATAATTATGGCATTATGCATCAGAGTACTGCACCTAACAGCTATTTATCTGCCCCAAATGTACACAGTTAATTTGGGGTAAAGATTGTACATTTGTTTGATTTTGTGTTGCACAGAACATGCAGCTGAAGTTCAGCAGTGATACTGCCCTGCAAGAACAGGATTGCTTCTTGCCTGTGTGCAACAGGAGGCAGTTACCAGAAGCAGTCATTGACCGGGCAAGCACATGCTGCTGGTCCACAGGCGCCAAAGTCCCCTCTGCCGTGACAGCCACCTCTGCTCCAGCGTTCCCATCGCCAGCACCTCGCACAGCTTGAGGCAATGCTGAGTCCTGGGGAGAAGAAGAGATGAAAGGCTGCAGCTCTGAAAAGGTGCAGGGTGAGTCCTGGGGGAGACGAAGATGCTACGCACTTAGGTTTCATCAGCCTGAGAGGGAGAAGTGGACTGAGAGGAACCTTGGCTGATGTTGGTTCTTCATCTGCTGCAGCAGGAGGGACTTCCTTGAGGCAAAGGTGTCTCAACAGGATTAGTCTCAGAATTCACAGCAGCTGAAGAATAAAAGAGCAAGTACCAAAGTGTAAATAGTGAGCTCTGCATAGAACATAAATCTGTGAAAACATCACAAAACCTTCCCCAAAACCTGAAAGCTGTTTGTTTGTCTTGGAGGAAAAGTCTGTTATTTCAGACTTTTTATTTCATACTTCTTAGGCTGGTAAGTAAAAACCATCAGAGACCCAGAGGGCATGTCAGCCATGGAATACAGATCGTACAGGGCTGGGAAAGCCCTGAACCTCACATTCACATAGAAATCTATTTTGGAGGCCTAGAGGGTACGCAGCTGTAATCAGAGGGGAAAAAGTGAACCTTTCATCTTAGAAAGCGATAGCATCAAGAATTAAGAATACGGTTGCAAGAATTAATATTGGACAATATGTGCTGTGTAAGCACATTACAAAACATGCTCCAAGGCACCGCAGAAGTATAAATGAAAAATGATAATGAATAGGATAGCTGGCAACTTTTCATAGGTGCGTGACAGGAATACCTGCCCTCCAGCAAAGTGATGGTGTTGATAATCCACCTGGAAACCAAGAGCTGCGTCAGATTTGTATGCACTGGAAGATATTGCTGCAGCCACCCTTGTCTGGGGCATGTGGGTTGTGGGAAGCCAATCGGATCAAGACAGAGTGCTGCTGCCTGCAGAGACATCTCTGCAGCGCAAACGTCTGTTCTAGAGGAATGCTGCTCTAAGGCAGGGAAAACTCACAGCTGCATGGGCAAGATTGCATTTTGTTGCCTCTGGGCTTGCAGGGTAGGGCCAGGCTGGTCTTGACATGGAAAATAGCTCGGGGAAATAGGGAAAGGGACAAAGCTGGAACAAAGTCCCACAAATGGCCCAGAAGGTAGAATCACACTCCTGCTGTCAATAAGGGAGAGGTAGAACACGGGCTGCAACACTTGCTGCAGGAGTAGTCAGTGCCACTTCAGAGGCTGCAGTGGCTGCCACAAATCTGAGTTTGCAAGAAACCCTCTGTTTCAGCTCATTCCCAAAGGCAATCCTGCAGTGTATGAACAGCATCAGGGCACCATCACTCAGTGTTGTGCACCCTGCCTAATCCACATCTGCTTCCTTCCTGAGGTTCTCCTCGAGGGCAGACAGCTTGTGACCATAGCAGCTCCTCAGGTTACTGATAACCTCTTCAAGGTGGGCACAGGACTTCTGCTCCACTTCATAGCTGGCCTTTGGTTGGGCCAGCGTCTCCCCATTCTTCTGAAGGGCACGGCAGAGAGCCTGGTGCAGCAGCACTGCTCCTGATTGTACACACAAGGTCACGCCTTACATCCACCCCAGTAAAACTTCACTATCCTGTATTCATTGACATTTTTCTATGACTTAAATGGGTGCAGTATTGATGAAAGGCGACCAGTTAGCCCTACAAACTGTGTCTGGGCAGATGTGGTGCCCTGGAAAGAGCTTTGTAACCAGTGAAGGCAAAGTTCACTTCCTTCTGGCCCCTCTTCTTTTATTTTCTCTACCAACTCCTCATTCTTCCTCCTGGCTCCATCTCTCCTCCTTATCCTTTTGCTGTTCCTAATGTCTTTCCCTGCTGCTTAACTTCCTCCACTGATGGAATAAAACCTGAGGTTCACATATAGTCCACTCTTCTTGTAATATGTGCTTCAAAGAAATCCTGGAAAGCCCCACTCGTCTGGAGATGGAGTGGACTGAACAATCCCGAGAGAAAATAGTATTGTAAATAAGGCCTCCAAGAACATATATTCTGACCATAAGAAAAGAGCAAAAAATATGATGAAAAGTATACTGGAAAGGCTGAACGACACACCCCTATATCCCATTTGTAACACATACTATAAAAATCCACAATCTTCAGTTAAAGACTGTAAGACATATCCCCTCCTGACTTCTGTGATCAGCTGCTTCTCTGCTTCAACATCTAACTGGGGTTGGAGGAGGGGTTGGTTTCCCTTCTAAGTGAGCAGCCTTGGCAGGTGGAAGCCCTACAAAGCAAAGCAGAAATAAAAATAACGCACAGTTACTGGGTGGGATTGTCTGTAGAATGCCTGGAAACAGAACAAAGAAGCTGGCTGCCAGCAAAGAATATTGCAGTCCACATGCTCCTTTGCACTGCACTCGTGTGCCAGCATCTGTGCTGCTGAGACGCCCACTGGCCTCCAGTTCCATATATGTGGGGAGAGGAATCAGTGCTGAGCAGAGCAGGAGAGGTTTAAGCTTCAGGTATATGAAAGCAAATGTAAGTCTGATCTCTGCCAGAGTAACAGGAGATCTGTTTCCCAGGCTATGCTAACAGATTTGGAAGATAAAATACACTGGGAAGGAGATGAAAAGGCACAAGGAAATTCCTCCTTTCTTTACAGCTGTTTTTGAAAGGTGGCAGAAAAGGGAAAAGAAAAAAATCCTTAGGCCTCTGATAAAAATTGACCTTTGTCAGGGGACAACTCTCAAGAGACAATCAAGTCCCTCGAGATTGCTCTTACTGATTTGCTCCTGGGTTTCCTATTCATACTTCACAGCAGAGTGGGTCCGCTGAGGCTGGGCTGAATCCTCAATGAGAGGACAGGGCATTCGGTAAGGAATGCTGTTAGCAAGGCAAAAATTCTTCCTGTAGTGACAAAAATTCACAGTTCAGGAGAACAGGGGCTGGATGTTAATTTTGAAAACATATATATATAATTGTATTTAATTGTATTTAATTTTACATTGTTATTTCTTCACTATCTTTGCTATGCCAGCTGAAATCCCTCTTCTGTGGTTGACCAAATTCTAGCCAGACTGACAAAGAAGAATCAAGGATTGGAATCCCATGAGCATTTTCTAACAAAATTCATCGTTATTAAAAACTAGAGAAAATACTGGAGAATTGAGATGTTCTTTACTACTGGAATGAGGTCAGTTTGGCAGCAGTAAAGGAAAAACACATTACTGGAATGGAGACCTGCTCCTGCAATGGGTGAGGTGAAATCTGGTGGGCATTTTACTTGCAAAAAAAAACACTTTTTTTAGTCAAAGGCAAGACAGCTCTGGAGCTGCTGAGGTTTTCCTAACTGATAAGTTATTCACATTAATCTGTTCAGCTAGAATGGCCTTCAATTTCTTAACCTCCTCCTGACATCCCTCAGCAGATCATCCTTGGGGTCCTCATTGATATAGGGCTTGTTCTTGATGTTTTTTGATTCGCGTAGCACAAAGTACTGAGGCTTTCATCATAGTTGTTGCCAGCTGAATACAAGCATGCTACCATCGGGGCCTTGGTATTCCCTTCCAGGGAGCCTTGCAGCAGCCTGGTCAGCTTGGAGTCACAGCAAGGGAATTGTTTGTATCTGTCATCAACCAGAGCTGAGATGACATTGCCCAGAGCAGAGAGGGAAAGGCTGATTTTGGTGGCCTCTTTGAACCGCTCCCCTGTAGCTCCAGTTTTGGACTGTCTCTCGCTTCCTGCCAGGTCCACTACATTAAGTTTTGTGGCACTAAGGTGGTCCTGCCTTCTCTCATCTGCAAGAAAATCATTCCAAGCTAGGCTCTTTTCAGGAAGCAGCATCTCAATGGTCAAGCACCAGAACAGACACTTAACAAGATGACACAAATCTCCTGTTACTAAGGCAGACGCTTTAGGAACCCTTCAATTTCACCAGTTCCTTAATGTACCCAGCTTCATACAGAGCTTTCATCAAATCACAGCATGCTGTCCACAGCACTTGGATCTCCATGCCCCAACCACTCCTCATGATTGCAACCCAAGTTCAAGGGAATTGCTTCTTCAGTGCTCTGAGCTCTGATTCCCACCAGAGAACATCACAGTTGGAACCAAGCCTGCTCTCTTCCAGACAGACTTCTACAAAACCTCACCTTGAATTTAGTCAAGAGTTAAACTTTATGGATGTGGAGGGCACCTAAGCATGAACAATGAATAATCTGATGCATGGGGGAAAGTTAAAAGTTTACAAGTAGGCATGAAAAATAAAGAAAACCTACTGCCGCAGGATACTACACTATTAACAGCAATATATCATTAACTGCAGAACTTAACATTTGCAGCAGAGCGTTGTTTCACATCACACTTTCTGGCAAGTCTGGACATGGAAAAATTGGGGGGAAAAAAAAAAACAGAGCTTAAACAGAGCATCCTTTCGGATTGCTGGGGTGAGCAGACTGCCACAAAACATGGGTTTTCTAACTCTTTCCTTCCCTCTCCCAGCTTATGTAGACAATGGAGAAGTCACTTTGTTTGTCGTTGGTCCTTTTACCCAAGGAGGCTGTTTGCTTCCATCACAGAGCTTCGTGGTTTGGTTTCCTTCTTGTAACGAGGCCCCCAGACTCTTTGTAAAATGCCTGCAGAAGGCCTTGCCTGTCGCGTTCTCATGCAGCCCATCAGCTGCTCCTGGTGGCAGAAGCACTGGCCCAATCTAAAACATCTTTCTGTTAACCAATCAGTCCCTAAGTACAACATAAAAGGATAAAATAGCTGTTACTCTAAACACCCTAAACATCAGATGGTACTTTGTGCATCTCGTACACCTGCAGTCAGAGCCCAGTGCTCACCATCATCCTGTTTCTGAACATTTACTGGGAAACAAAGTTCATGTCATGTAGTTGTGAGGAGGTCCTTTAAAATATCAAGTGCCTGCAAATTATAACACCCTACACGTGCAACTGGAAAGTAAGAACGAACTTACCCATATACCTCTTTGAGAAGCCTAAAGATGACAACATAAATACCAACCCAGTTAGGAGCCCTGCGCCCAACATGAAAGAGGAGTGTAAACACTTCATTTTCCTTGTTAGGGTTAAAGTTGGGGTTTGACATACCCACATAACGCAAGGATTAGCATCCACTGGCTGTGCTAACTGAGAAATTCTATAACTCCAACACACACCACTTTGGGCAGATGAAAATGAGATACTCTCATCAACATCTGGAACTACAGTTTAGTAAGACATTGTGCAACTTCCCTGATGACTGAAGCAGCTGAAGAGAACATAACCAAGCTGTTCAGGGCCGCAGCTGGGGTCAAGGACAAGACAGAATACAGGAGATTAATTCCTTTCTTAGTCCCTGAGAAAAGCTTTCAAGGTCCTTGTCCAGATGCAGTGAGGCGGCTTTATCAGCTAAATAAATGCCAGTTTAAATGAGATACTTGGGAAAGGAAAATTAGTTGCTAAAACATTATTAAGGGACTCTTTTATTCCATCTTTAAAACCAGATTAGCTGTTTGCTTAAAAGACATGCCCCATAATTAAGCTAAATGAAGGAATCCTTGGATGAATTGTAAAAGAGGTCAGACAAAGAAGATAAGGATACAAGTTTCTCCATGCTTTGCACTGTCTGAGTTCCAAGTCACTGTACAGGCTGTGAGTTTTAGCACCCTTCGCTGGAAATAAAGCCTTAAGAAGATAAAGGAAGGAGAATAAAATATGTTCCCAGTTTGAGTGCAAGATATTTCAGCCCCAAGAGGAATTGAGGAGAAAATATTTTGAATATTCAGCCATCTCACTCCACAAAGCATCCCAATGTCAGGGCACCATTCTGATTCCTATGGCCTGAAGTCACATAGGATCTAACTTCTGCTGGGGGCCGACTGGTCAGATTCCACAGATCCTGTGGACACAGGACATCCAGCACCCACCTACAGTGCAGATTTCCATAAAGATGGAGCAGGAAGAGTCCTTGTTCATCAGGGTGTTCCTCCAGCCTGCCTCCACGATCCACTCACGCTGCACCGCGCTGTGCACAGGGGGTGGGGAAAGCCCCTCCACGCACACCCCCTACTCCGGGTGCTCCTTCAGCTGCAAGCAGGGACAACACGACACGGGTCAGAACAGGAGCAAGGCTGCAGGAAGGTGTGCTGAGAGCTGTCCACCCAATTTCAAACCACACAAAAAAGAGGGAACTGTGGGGATATAAGAAAGACTATTCAGAGCAGAAGCTGCGGAGCAAGATAAATGGCATGAGAAAGCAAGGTTGAGAACCAAGGACATCTCCAGAAGAAGAGAAAAGCAAAAGGAACATCTCATGGCTCTGACTGGATAAGCACCTGCATGCACGGTTAAGGAGTGTTTGTGGAATGTTCTGTTAACATGTAAAGGCGGGTGGGAAAGATAAAAGAGAAAACTTGTGAATGTATATAAGGTATGTGAGAACCTGTAGTAAATGATTTGGATTGTTCACATCTGAGTCTGTGCCTCAGAGGCTGCAGGGAACCACCTTTACAGCCAAAGAGAATGAATGTTACGAGTTTGCTGATTGATTCAGTCATCTCCCAGGCCACAAGCAGCCAGCTTCTCTGCACCGAGCTGCCTTCTACCTCCCCTATTATTAAGCAGCATATTTTAAGAAGAACTTAAATGTTTTTCACCTATTATGGCAAAATCTCTAATGTATCATCAGTCATAGGGAGCTTTTTAAAACCAAAGCACCAATTCAATAATCAGAGATATTGTTACCGGTGCTTTAATGAACCCCTCCGCTCTGAGAGGGCGTCTTGTTCTCACCGACACAATTCCCCAAATCACATCCATCATGCACAGGCAGACTGTATTCTTTTTTCCTCTGGATGAGTTCATTTTTTAGACGCTCTAAAATCGTATCCACCTGGACAGTGCTAAACAACTAATGGCATCTTTTCAAAACCATTGAATAAATTACTAAATTGTGCAGAAGAAAATATGCAGCACACTGAGAAATGATTGAGGTGTTCCAAGTGTTGAACGGTCCCTCAAACCTACATCAAAAAAAACACAAAACACAAAACTGCACTCCCACATGAGCCCCTTCTTAAACTCCCTCCATGCTGGGAATTTTAAATGAGATGAATTAATTAGCATCAGCTGTGTTACACCTCACATACGCTGAGCTCATAACCAGAACTTGATCATGTCAGCTGGGATATCAAGATATAGTTGTCATGACTCAGTGTCAGGGATGTGAGAGATCATAGAATGGTTTGAGTTGGAAGGGACCCTTAAAGGCCATCTGGTCCAACACCCCTGCAGTGAGCAGGGATGCTCACAGCTCCTTTGGGTGCTCAGAGCCCTAGTACCACCTTTGGCAGTGTGACCTCCGAAGACCTCTAGATGTTTTAGTGATGGTGCAAGAAGGGATTTTAAAAAAAAATCTGTGCATAATGGAACAAAACTGGCTGAGAACTAAACTCAGCAGGATGTTAGCTTTGTTCTATGTCACTGTAAAGCCGTGCCTGCCCAGAATTAACCCAGTTACAAAACCACAGCCAGGCTGGATGTACACTGTGATTTCTGACCACACTACAGGAGAACCCCGAGGTTGGCACAACTTCCTTTGAGGGTCCCGTCTAAGAGCCTGGCTGGGCCGTGCTCCTACAGGAGCAACCTGCTCTTCTGTCACAGGACTTCATTCCACAGAAGGCAACCGAACCTTGGGGCTTGAGACTCAATAAAATCACTGATGTTAAAAGGAAAAGGAACAGAGACATGGGATTTCAGAGGAGAACCGTGGGATCTGGGACTCAGAAGAAAGCTGTGGGTCAGCCCAGGCTTTCTGTCTCCACAGGACGCAGCTGGACTCATTGCTCAGAGGAGGCAGCGGGAGCATGTGGCTGTCCCCAGAGTGCCAGTGTTTCCCTGGAAACTGCTATGCCCAAGTCCTGCCCTCCTGGTGCCAACTGCAGTTGTCATGGAAACCTGTGTCACTGCTGATGGGGAACAAAGGATGGGGATCTGCAGCACCAAGCCCCTTTCTCCCTTCTCTCTCTCAATCCGAGCACGCTCAGAAAGAAAAGCAGAGCACTGCCCGCAAGAGGATTTGGTTCCATGAAGGCAGGAGCCCATGCAACACCGCCCTGCCATGCTGCAGGGGCACTGTGGGTTCCTCCCGCCACAGCGCTTCCATGTGGCACATGGTGCTGCTGCCGCAGCCTTCCCCTCATGGGCGGTCCTGCAGGGGAGCAAACTGAGGCAGAAGGTTTGCAAGTGCCTGCGGGAATACATGCAAAAAAGATCTGAAAAGACTCCGAGGTGTGTTTTATAGAAGTCTGTCCCTTGGTCGGAATCTCAGCAAGTTCTTCCTCTGGCTTTCCTGGCCTCACCTCCAACTTCTGCTTGGTATCAGCTCCTAGAAGGTTTCGCGTGTCCTCATTGTAAATCTCCAGGTAGGAAGCTCTCACCAAGAACTTGGCCCTTTCAGCACACTGCACAAAACAGGAATGAATTCAGGAGGAAGTTTGCAGCACAAAGGCCGGCAGGCAGCCTGCAGAGATCCCCAATGCCAGCTGGGTGCCCACCGCCCTGCAGCACTTCCTCACACCTCCCATGGCGTTTCATGCCCAGGTATGACTACTGAACACACTTGGTTCCAGGCCTTAAAGGTTTCAGATATGCAGGACTGTATTTCTGTAGTCTTCTGTGATAGAGCCAGTACTGAGGTAATCAAAATGCTGCACTCTGAGTTAAATTAGCACCATGCTCTGAGTACAAATATCATGGTACTTTGCAACACCGGAGACTGACACTCCACCAGAACCAAATCTTCTGCTGCCCTGATGGTCACAAAGCACAATTTTACCAGCAGCACAGCTGGGATGGGAGGAGAAGTTACTTCCAGAAGTGAAAAAGAGATAAATGGCAGCAATTCACTGAGAATCTAAAGTCCGAAGCAGTCTGTCCCCATCCTTGCTCCCAAATGCAATTGGCATACCTTCCCTGGGGTGTACTCCTCTCCAGCTCTTTGCCTGCTACTCTCCTGATGCTCTTATGGTTAAAAACAGTGCTTTGGTTAAAGCACTTAACTGGGATGAGAATATTATCACAGCTCTGTGACAACTGCGATTTCGGGAGAAAAGAAGAGCAAAACTGTGTGGATATTACTCCTCCACTTCCCAGAAGGGCTGCCAGCATAAATGCTTAAATTCCTGCAACTCAGGGAGTATTACGCTGTAGAAGGTGCAAAAATTGTCTTTTTAGCAACTGCACAACATTACACCAGGATCTTTTCCACATCATTACACACCTACCTGTACACTCTCAGAAATGTGTTCCAGTGAGAAAAATAAAATAAAACCAACAGTAGAACGGCCTGCAGGCAGTGAAAACTGGAGGGGCAGCTGACAGAGCTGAAGTCCAGGAGGGTTTTGCCATAGGGCAGGAAATGTTAAGGAATACAGAGAGAGACAAGTGGGACGCTAGCTGACTGCAGGGTGGCCAAAGGGCTGGCAGCAAGCAGCCGTCACCGCCATTCATTCCTGTTTCGGAGAACCATGGTAGGAATGGAAGGTATTCGGAACTTCCATCTGAAAATGATCACTGGCCATTCCATCCTTGTGTAGCTTCTGCTGACAGCGCTGGCTTGGTTGGCTGTTTTTGGGGGGTTTTGTTTGTTAGGGGTTTGCTGGACTGCTTCTTCCCCCACCCCAGCTACTCACCATGCTGACAAGCCAGCGGGCTGCACGCATCCCCTCTCTGCTTTTGCTCTGCTGTCTCCAACAGGCCAAGATTCCCCACCTCCTCTAAGTCTTCCTGCTTGGCTGTAAGGACACCCCTGTACCCATCAGCAGTCTTGTGGGTCACTCTTCTCCACAACCACGTTCCTGCGCTGGAAGAGCAGAGTCCCGCTGGCCCCATTTCTCAGCATGCCGGGGGATGCAGTTCTGCCCCCCAGTTCATGCCACTAACCCCCAGATCAGCCCTTTCCAGTTGGAACTCCTTTCCCGCACCGCCACAGCCCACCCCATTCTTCAGTTAAACCCAGGTGGTTTCAGATGGTGGTATCTATGTCCAGCACCCCAAACCAGCACAGCAGACCACCCGGCCGAGGCAAGGCCAGCAAGGCTGCATCCAGGTGCACCCATTTGCATTAACACGAGCATGGCAGCAGGAAGCAGCGTAGAAGGCGCGTCAGGCACCCACCCACCTCCAGCCGCCCACGCTCAGCGCACTCGATGCAAGTTGCAGCTTGCTGTGTCCCTTCGTGGACAACTTTGTCGTTTTCTTAGATAACGGGAAGGGTCTGTGTCTTGGCACTGAGCAGATAAGGGATGTTCCGCCAGGCTCCGTATGGAATACGGGTGTACCTCCGGGAAGACCTCTGAACGTATACCAGCTGAAGACCTTTCTGTGCAAGGTGTGCGTGACAGAAGGATGCCGCTTCCGCGGCCGCGCTCACCGCCGCCCAGCCCGGCGCGGGGGCACGCTCAGACCGCGGGGAGAGCGCGGCCGGGGGGCACGGAGGAGTGCGCGTGCGCGCAGCCACCCCCGCCGCGGCCGTAGCGACGGGACGACGCCGCTCGAGGCTCCGCCCCGCGGGTCACGTGCCGCAGAGGGCGCGCGCGAGTGCGCTGCGTGGGGTGCGCGTGCGTGGCGTTGCGCGGCGTGAGTGCAGGGTGCGCGTGGGTGTGTGAGTGCCAGTGCATGAAGGTGCGAGAGCATGGGTGCTTGAGATTGCACCAAGTGCGCGGGCTTGCACAAAACTGCAACTGGACGGATGCAAGAAGGAGCCCGGAACATCGCGTTTGCACAGAGCTGTTTATTCCCGGGGTGGCCGTGGGGCTCCGTACGGCTGGAGCCGGCGTCGGGCCTAGCCCCGCTCGTGCTGCACCAGGGCCGGGCTGGCTGCGTCCCGCTGCTCGTAGCCGGGGTTGCAGCGCCCCGCGCTCAGGCGGCAGAAGCAGCCCCCAGGCACTGCCGAGTAGTGCGCGAGCAGCGCCGGCATGGAGCGGAATTCGGCGTGAGAGTGCTGCAGGGACAGAGGCACTCATACGCTGGTGCACCAACACATCCATGCACTGATGCAACCAGGAAGAGAACACACCTGTGCACCATGCACTCATGCACTAAAGAAATGCACTTAAGTGCACAGTGTGCCTATGCACTCATGCGCCCCCATACCCCCATGCATGAAGGACCGATGAACCACGCACCCACCCACCTGCGCACCAGTTCAGCTCTGAAGCGAAAGCACTCATGCACCTGTGTCTCAATTACTCATGCATGTGCACCATAATGTGCCCATGCACTGGTGCACCTGTGCACCTGCACCACAATGCGTTGATGCACAGATGCAACCATGTGTGGATGCATGTTCACAGCAGTGCATTCACACTGATGCATGGGTGCACTGGTGTACCCATGCAGTGATGTGTGCATGCACCCATCCCCATGCATAATGCAGCCATGCATGCATGCCCTGACGCAGCACTGCACCCACACACCAGTACATGCATGCAGCCGCCCCGCTGCCCGCTCACCTCCACACAGAACCGCCCCTGCTGTGTCCGCAGCACGCAGTAGGGCACGACCCCACAGGGCGCACGCACCCACAGGCACCAGCGCGGGGTCCCACCAGGCTCAGGGCGCAGCAGGAAGGCGCCCAGCACATCCCCGCGCAGCAGCGCGATGCCGCCAGCCCTATGGGGACACATGGGTGGATGGGGAGGTGGGTGGGGGCTGTGGGGCCAGGGGTGGTGGGCACTCACCTGGTGATGCCAGCGAAGGCCCACACGCTCTCGGCCAGGGCGGCCTCGGTGTCAGGGAGCAGCGCCAGGCCCCGCGCGCCTCTGCTCTCCCATCCTGATGGGGCTGCGGGAGGCAGGTGGGTGCCTGGCCCCAAATCCCCTCCTCGACCCCAAGATCTTGTCACTGAGCCCCAAACCCTACCCCTGATCCCAAATCCCTCCGTCACCCCAAGTCTCCTCTTTGACCCCAAATCCCCTCATCAACACCAAATCCCCTGTGACTGCAAATCCTATCCTCACCCCAAATTCCCTCTCTGACCCTGAATTCCCTCAATGACCCCAAAATCCTCTCAGTAACTCCCAAATCCCCTCAAATGGCCCCAGATTCCCTCAGTGACCCCCAAATTCCCTCATTGATCCCCAAATCCTCTCTTTGACTCCAAAATCCTATCCTCACTCCAAATACCCTCTTTGACCCTGATTTCCCTTGATGACACCAAATCCCCTTGTTGACTCCCCAGTCCTCTCTTTGACTCCCAAAATCCTCAACCGCAAATCCCCTCTCTGACCCCAAAGTCTTCTCCTTGACCCCAGAATCCCCTCCCTGACCTCAAATCCCTTCAATGACCCCAAATCTCCCTGTTGACCCCCAAATTTTCTCTGACTCCAAAATTTTCTCCGTGACCCCAAATCCCCTCCTTGACCCCCAAATCCTCTCTTTGACCCCCAAAATCCTCTCCTCAACCCCAAATCCCCACCCTGACCCCAAAATCCCCTCCCTGACCCCAAATCCTCTCCCTGACTCCATATCTCCCCTGCCACTCACTGCCCTCACGCTGCTGCAGTTGGTTCTCAGCCCCACAGTCGCGGTAGGCACCCGAGCGCAGCACTTTGCTGCGGATCGCCTTTTTGCGCACCAGCACCGGGGAGCAATAGGGATTCCCCAGGCGCCATCCCCCAGCGCGGCCCTCGGCCTCCACCCGTCGCTCCTGGAGCAAATGCTGTGCAAAAACATGCTGTGGAAATAGGCTGAGAGTTAAACATGGTGCAAGGAAAGGTCGTGCAAGGAAGGGCTGTGGAATGTGCTGTTCAAAAAGTGCTGTGCAAAATGCGGCAAGAAAAAGCCATGTGGGGTGGGCCATGCAAAATGCTCTGTGCAAAAATGTGCTGTGTACAACTGCATGCTGGAATAGGCCATGCAAGGAAAGGCCGTGCTAAACACTGCACTAAAAGCAGCAGGTGAAGAGCTGTGAAAGCAGCGTGCAAAAAGAGGCTTTGCTGATGTGCTGTGCAAGGTATGTGAAGCACTATGGAAAGTTAACCTTGTGCAAAATCTGTGCAAGGAAAGGCTGTGCATGACATGATGGAAAACTGCGCCATGCAAAGACGCACCATGCAAAGATGCACTGTTCAAAGATACACCGTGCAAGAATATGCCATGCAAAAATGGACTGTGCAAAGGTGCGCAGCGCAAAAGTGCAGCATGCAAAAAAATGAGTCATGCAAAAATACGCTGTGCAAAAATGCATCATGCAAAAGGTGTGCCATGGAAAGATGCATCGTGCAAAAAATGCACAATGAAAAAAATGCTCCATGCAAAGATGCACAATGCAAGGATGCACCATGCAAGCATGTCCTGTGCAGTGTGCTGTGCAACGGTGCCATGCAATGCTGCACTGCAAAGGCCTGCACCCACCCCTGCACCCAGTGGGCCGAGGGCTGGCAGGCGCCGCAGGGACAGGAGCGCATTGACGTTGCGCGACACCTCCTCGGGGTTGAGGGGCTCCCGCAGCAGCACAGGGGGGTCAGGCTCAGCCGCCTGCAGCTCGGGGTGCGCTTGGAGGTAGCAGAGCTGGAAGGAGCGGCACAGCAGCAGGTGCAGCACATGCACCTGCAGGGAGAGAGGGAACGAGAGTCAGAATGATAATGCAAAAATAATTGTAGTGTTAAGGGTGTGGGGAGTGGGGGGGTTGGAGCATGCAGCCACGCACCTCGCCCGGGGAGCCCACAAAGAGGTGGCAGAAGAGGGCACTGGGGGGGCTGTGGGGGTTGCGGGCCACGAAGGCAAACTGGTGCTCGGCATGCAGGCAGGTGCTGTACAGGATGCGGCGCAGTGCGTGCGCCATTAGCAGCGTCTGCAGTGACAGCGGGGCCTGGCTGGGACCGTGGTGTGAGTAGAGCCCAGCCTGAGCCTGGCTGCAAATGCACAGCTGCAAAGCACACAGCTGTGCTCTGAGTGCTGCAGAACCCCCAGAGCACCTCTGCAAGGTGTCACCCAGCACCCTGCGTACTGCACCCCGCACATCACATTGCACCCGGCACCATGAATATTGCACTGTGCACTCTGCACCCACCTCCCCATCAGCACCGTAGACCTTCAGTCCCTGCAAGCTGAATCTGAGCACCACCGACCTCCTCCTGGAGCAATCCTGGCCGGGAGAGAGGGGGCAGCAGTGGGGTCCCTCCTCTGCCATTTGGGGTCCCCCCCCAGCCCTGAGAGCTTGAGGTTGATGGGGACAGCCCACCGTCAGTGCCCGCAGCTGCTCCTCCAGCTGCCCTGCGTGCTGCTGCAGCTCCAGCTCCTCCACCGCAAAGGAACCCACATACTGGAGGGGCAACAATCCCATCCTGTGTCAGCAGCACCCCATGGGATGCCCCAACTGCATGGGGACGCAGCGATGTGAGTTTACACCTACACGCCAATGACCTCACCTCCGCTGGCTTGGTGATGCCCCGGGTGCGAGGGGGCGGCGGTGCTGGATCCAGCCCCCTCCCGTTGGCTGTCATCTTCTTCTTCATGGCAGCAGCTTCCTAAATCCTTACCCCAGTGCAGAGGTCCCCAAATCCTCACCCCGATGCAGAGGTTGCCAAATCCTGACCCCGTCACATAGGTTCCCAGATCTTTATCCCAAAACAAGGGTCCCGAATCCCAACCCCAGCCCCACACCAAGCACCATGCAGTGGTCCCCATGTCCCAGCCCGGGCACAAGGGTCCCCATATGACACCAAGTCCCCATGGCCCCAGCATTGTGCAAGTGTCCCCAGATCCAGACCCTGTACCCAATGCAAAGTCCTCATGTCCCAAACTCAGTGCCATATTAACATGATGGAGTTCTCGTCCTCTGCCCCTACACACCGTGCGGGGGTCCCATGTCCCAAGCATGATGCAGGCACTCATGTCCTGACCCCAACCATGATGTGGGGGGTCCCCACACCCTGACCGCAAACAAGCTGCACGTGGCCCAGATGAAACCCAAGCAAGATCCACATGTCCCCAGATGCTGACCCCAAGCTAGATGCTGAGGTTCCCACACCTGGGGGTGGCAGCAGCTCCGGGTGGCTTTAAGGCAGAAGGATGTGCCCCAAAGGGGTTTTGGGCTGAGACCCGCGCAACTCATGTCACCACTGGGTGCACAAAAAACACGGGGAGGGGGGTCCAGGAGCATCCCAAATGGGCGCGGGCTCAGGGCTGCCCCATTCATTCCGGCACCGTCCGGGGGTCGCCCCCCCACCCCCAGCCAATCCGCAGGCAGGCAGCCCCCAAGCCCCGCCCCCTTTTTCCCACGCTTCATTTCTCAATAGGGCCCCCCAGCCCACCACCACCACCACCATCACCACCACCACCACCACCCTGCAGCTCCCCCAGGGAGGGATGCTGACCCCGAGATAAGCTCGCCCACCGCAGCGGGCCCCGTTCCCCCGCTCACGGGCAGCTCCAGAGAAACGCAGGCAAAAATCCTCCGGCTCTCGGCCTTAGCCCGGTGCTTTCCTTCCCTGGGGGCTCGGCCGGGCGCGATGCAGGGATGCTCTGCAGAGATGCTCTGCAGGGATGCTCTGCCCGGCGCTGTAAGGCCCCCGCTGCGCGCCAGGCCCCGCTAAGCCCGAGCCCGCGGCGGGCACGGGGCAGGCAGCGAACTCCGATTTCCTGCCTCCGATCTGCCCGCGATGAATCACTGCAATTTACCTCCCCGTTTTCTCCGTCTCTTGGAAGCGACGGCGAGCAGAAAGGCTCGGGCTTTTTAGAAAACGCAGCTGCAACCCGCTGCTTTTTTTTTTTTCTTCTTTCCTCTGAGAAGTGATGCCGAGCCCTCTCCTCGATGCGCACACGTGGTTGCACGCTCACCACCCATCTCACCCAATTCCCAAATTCCGCTTTGCCCACTGTTATCCATCCACTCTCTGCTTTTGGCCACGCAGCTGAATAGAAATAAAGGGGGATGGGTCCAAGCTCGCTGCAAAGAAAGGGACGCAGCCATGTAAACCAACATTGCGGTCCAAAAACTCAACACCGCACCCCAAAAACTCAGCATCACATCCCAAAAACTCAATGTCATGTCCCAAAAACTCAACATCACGTCCCCAAAACTGAATGCTGTGCCCCCAAATCCCAATGTTACACCCTCAAAACCCAACAGACTTCGCCAAATCCCAGCGTGACACCCCAAAATCCCAATGTTGTGTCAGGAAAACCCAAAAATGCTCCTGCTGGGAACAAGGCAACAGCTGCCCGCAGCCAGAGGGGCACCTGGAAGGGGAAAGCAATGCTCTGGGGAGAAGGTGCTGCCCCAGCCCTTGTAGGTGCCTCCAAACATCCCAGTGCCAGCTGCAGTGCACCCAAGGGTGGGAGGAAAAGGGCTCCCATGGCATCATACAAACCTCGGGCTGCCACCAACGCTGACTGCTTTGAGACGCCACGCAGTGCCCCAGCAGAGCCAACAGCGTTGAAACAGCGGAAAGAAAGAAAAAAGGGACAGATGGGACTGAGGGAATAACACAACAGAGCCAGTCTGGTCAGGAAGCAGGCTGGGGAAGTGCAGCAGAGCTGGTGCGGAGCTTCCCAAAGAGAGCTGCCGCTTTCTCCTGGTGCCCCATGAACAACGCTGCTGCTGCAGGCTGAGGTTCCCCTTCAATTCCCATTGGAAGGTGTTCCTTGCTCCAGGCTGCCCTGGGAAGGCAAGTGGCCCAATTAGCAACAAAAACTACAACTAAAGTTTGGAAATGACTAAGAGAACCAATGGCAGTTTCAAGCACAACCCTCGCAGCAAAATTAAGCCATGCTCGGGTGCAAACAATCAGAGCTATCCAGGTAGTTTAGCAGATTTTTTTTTTTTTGGTTGCTGGGGTGGAAATATTACCGCAAAGAGGGAGTCGAGAGGTGCTGCAGGTCAGAAGCTGGGAAGAGGACTCCTCACCTCCACAAGCACCCTAGAGAGGAGGAGGCTGTTTTTCAGATTTGGCACACTCCAGTGCTTGCTTGGAGGAAAAAACCACTGTTTCAGTTCATACAGTGGCAGGAAAGTCATTTACCAAAGTTTCTAACTGCTTTACAGCCCTGTGGGTTACTCAAGTGCCTTCACTCTCAGTTTCATGTTAGTCACAGCTTTCAGGAGCCTGACCTCTGCCTCCCTGCTCCAGGGCTGTGAACAACTGAGAGCATTTCTGTGTGAGCTTTTTAAACTCTCAGTTATTGGAGGTAGCGTGCTGAGACCACACCTGAAAAGGGTAAATTGAGTAAGGCTGCTTTTCCATGTTGCATTTGATTTCTGGAGGTATTTCCAACTACTCCCAGCACGGTATATGCAAAGCTCTTTCCAAAATCATGTTAAGCAAGAAGATTGTCAGGTCACATTTGAATCACTCGCACTGCCCCCTCCAAGGGAGAGTCCAGGATGCTCTTTGATGACAGCAGTGTACTTCTAACAAAAGCTTGCCTCTGCAGCAAAGCATGCTTACTGTAATTCCCTCCTCTCTGGACTTCCAAGAGGAGAAAGCTGTGGCGAGGAAGATCAAGGACACACAGAGCACACACGGAATCTAGTTTCGTTTTATTTTAGCAAACTGCATGTTCTTCACATCTCTACATTAGCAATTGTATAGCTTTCCAACTTTTCTTTAAAAAAAGAGTAAACAAGAAGTGACAAAACTTAGGCTCTTCATCTCTTAAAAACGTTTGAAAGTTGGACTCAAGAAGACTTTTATATATTTTGGTTTTAAGGTAACAGAAGTAGCATGGAAACATTAATTCATATCACCGGCCCAAGAACTGCCCCTTTTAGAGCCCCTCTGGTGTCAGATGCTTGGCACATGTGGCAGCCTCCATCTACTGAAGACCCGGACTCACCCTCACACAAACGGTGCCGGTCTGAAGGAGCCAGACGCACCTCCTCGACCTGCCACCATCACTGCCGAGCAGAAAGGAGCACCTCCAGGACTCAGTGCAAGTGCTGTATATATACACTACTTCTTCACAGAAGCAGGAAGGACCTCATCATGCAGGGGATCAAAGGAGGACTCCAGTGCCGTTGTACCTTCTCAATTAAGAACTGTATTTCCCCAATCATCATGTTCCTGCTGTCTAAAGATACAAATAACTTCTTTCAAGAATTTTTAAAAGCCACCCTCCCCCCAAACCAAAGAGGAACACCATAAAATGTACAGATTACAGGTCCTAGAAAAGTCCTAAAATTATTGCAGAAACAAAAGATGACTTATTCCAGGGGAGGGGTAGGCACAAGGCACAGCACTGAGATCTAATAAATGCTTAAGTTGGTTTGATTTAGTTTTCAGCTTTTTCCCCCATCAGTTAAGAAGAAAAAAAAGTGATTAAGCATCAGAACTAGAAAACAAATGCACGTTGACTTTATAAAACAAGATTGTGGATTTGATCATGGGATTCCCTGACAGCGGAAAAATTTACTTTTTTGCCCGGAGAGATTTCCTCATGGCAGATTTGCCCTTGGCAGAGGGTTTCATTTCCTTCCTCCCGCTAGCTGCTGGTTTCTTGGAAGAGCTGCCACCAGAGGGTTTCTTGATGGCTGGGGCTGCTGGTTTGGCTTTCTTAGCAGGGGTTTTCACCTTGGGTGGGGGCTTTGCTCTCCCCCGGCGGGCTGCAGGGGTCTTTCTGGGCTTGGGCTTGGATTCTCTTCGCTTCATTGGAGGGGCCCTGCTCCGTGATTTTGGAGGAGGTCTCTTCTGCATCCTGTCAGAAAGGCAGCACAAGATCTCAGTGGAGGCGTAAATGCTACTCAGCAGAGCTGCTGTTATCAATTTACATAAATGAAACAGATCTTGGCATCTTTGTTCTTTACCACGGATGTTCGTTCCTTCATGCAGCAGTACACTTCATTAGCTAAATCCCACAGACCAAGAAACCTTGTGGTGGATCTTGCCATCCTAAGCACTTCTCAATCCCCAAAGATATCTCGCTAGCAGAGCACGAGCTCCTTTGTTAGGCGTATAAACATAGAAATGATGACAATTAATCTAAGTCAATTGTCAGAACAATTCAGCGACTTAAGCATTCTCTCTGCCTCTCTGAGAGTGATTTTATTACTTAAAGAACAACACTTATCTTAAACTCACATTCTGAGTGAGACAGGTTTCCTGCCTGGCTACAGACAACACTGTAAGAAAAGGTTTTCCTCAGACAACAACAAATCCAAGCAGTGCCACATGAAGCGTCACTCTCTTTTGTAGGGCACAAAAGGCACCAAAGAGATTAAAGGCAATACAGAGAATAGATATTCCTCTCATCTAGAGGAATAATCTGTCACTCCATAGCTGGAATTATCTCTGGAACAGAGCATTGCTTCTGCAGACACATCCCAGAGAAGTCCTGATCCTAACAGTTCCCCCAAGAGTTCAAGAAAAATATTGGAAGATAAAGTTTCTAATACCTCCTAAGTGACAGCCTTGTGGATGACCAGTCACAGCAAAAGACAAACTTGTGCACTCCACAGCTCCGACTGTCACTTATAATTCATCCAAAGGAGCCCATTTCTCTCTTAAGCTACCATACCTCTTCTTTGGTGGCGGCTCTTCCTCCTCAGACTCTTCCTCTTCAGATTCTTCTTCCTCCTCAGATTCCTCCTCCTCCTCCTCCTCAGATTCTTCGGAGTCCTCACCCTGCTGCTTTTCTGGGTAGAGCACATCTGGGCTACAAGAGAATTCTTGTCAGAACATGACTTACTTCTAAGGCAACGATTCCAAGGCCAGCAAGCCTTGGGTAACCCTAATTGCTCCTTCTGTGCAAAATAATGAAGGGACAAGATCAGACTTCAGTGACTGAATGCAGGCCAGAGCTACTGAGGACTTCATACATATGCAATAAAAGAAAGTGGGAAGCAGAAACGTTAATGACTGAGTTGCCATTTGGCTCTTCATGGGACACTAAGTCACGATCCCTGGGCTCCGTGTGGCCCAGCACAACGTATGCTCACCGGAGCAGAAAAAAAGGCTGGTTTTAGCCTCATGGTGGCTAATCTAGGCCACCTTTCCTCCTCCCACCTCTCCTCCACATCAGCACCATGAGAGGCTGCGTCCTACTCATTAGGAATATCCTTGCATTAAGAACAACAACATTCTACCTGCTCATGCAAGTTTGTTTTAACATGTGAACACTTAAATAGCTACTATCTTGGAAAAAAAAACAACCAACCATCATGATTGAGTACATGAGAGCATTAAGCCCAATATTTTCATTCCCCTTAAAGTCTCCCTTGCTAATGAAGTCAGCTTTACATCCACAGACAGTCAGACACCAAGTAATGTCATTATCTAGATCAGGACAGGTAACAATGCTGTAGTTTTTCAGTTATTAAACTCTCCATAGACTTCCCTACAAATAGGAGGGAAGTCTATGAAATTCAGCAATGCTCTGTGGCCGACCTATCTTCTAGATAACTTCACAGCCAAGTCCTTTACCTAGGATAATAAGGGAAGCAAAGCTGAAAGGTTCCACTGAAGCCCTTTCCAGAAATCTGCTCCAACCAGCCATTCTTCTCACATCTCTGCAGGGTTCTTTTCAGTAGATGCACTGCAAAAAAAATATATATATATATATCAGAGAAAGGTTGTGTTACTATCTTTGTCCACTTGTCTAAACTTACTGCTCTTCGCAATGCCCTCTGAAATCAGAGATGGGGAGTCAGAATGAAGTCTTCTTTCCTAGGACACCTGAAGGGAAATAAAACTGCACTGGAGAGCTGAGACTTGTGAAGACATCACTGCATGCTTCTTTCTACACTCAGCAACAACCCGCTGCTTTGTGAAGGACCCAGCTAGACCACTGAACTTCAAAGTTTCCGCTTTCAATAAGTCACACTAAATCATTTCAGGTAATTTTCCCAAAGACTCAAACAATTCATAAGACTCAAGTGTTGGTTCGTGAGCCATTAGCAAGTGAGGCTTTAAATTCACTGAAAGACGAAGTCAAAAACAGTGCAGGTTTTTGCTGTCATGATTACAGCATCATTCCTTCAAAATGCATTCAATAGCAGAGCTATACTACTTCTGCTCAAATTTAACCCAAGTCTTGGCTCTCCTGAGCCAAAATTTCTCTCTGAAATGTTTGTTAAAAGCAGACGCAGAGTGAAGACTTCTATCATCTTCCAAAATTCACACAGTGCTTCTTTTCCCATTTTTTCTTCCTTTAACAGGAAAATATTTACCCTAGATATGTGACACACATGCTTTTTACTCCAATCTTTAGCTCCATTGCACCACGTAAAAATTCTAATCAAAAGCGTGCAAGTAAAAAAGATCTCTGTCTCTGGTAAAGGGCTGAAGTTGTTTAGTCAGTTCGACACCACTTCCAGCTTAAACTAGGTAGACCATTTTCAAATTTAGCTTCCTCAAAACCAGTGGAAAAGCAAGGCCTGTCCTTAAGCACATTCCAAAGAGATTCACCTGAGGGACGGAAAGAGAAGAATCCAAAGAAACGCGCTGTAATGTGAACCTGGTCTGCATCATTAATGCAACAGTACACTCTCCAACCATTTGTCCAACACTACTGAAATGGGCTTTAACAAGAGCTGACACTTCACAGCAAGAGAATCATTTGGGACGATGTCACACCTCCACCAGCCTACAGGCTACCTCTGCTGAAAGGGCAAGTGCGAATGGCACTGGAAAAGCTTGCAGAGCTACCTGAATTGATTTTATCTATTAAATTATTATCTTCACAACACTAAGCTCTTCACAGCCCATGAACTTTTCAAGAACTGCACGTTTTTATAAACAGGAGCAACACAAACAGTATCAGCCTATTTTTACCCAGAGTACCAAAGATCAACAGCAGCATGTAAAGGATTTGACTGGACTTACAAGTGTGAGGTACAAATCAGGGAAGAATGCAGAGCACCAACTGTGCAGTGTGTACCCGCCTGCTTTTACACCCCCACCAGATCCTCCTCTGGTTGCTCTTAAAACACGGCAGAGTGCAGCAAAATTCCCTTTAAGTAATGGAAGGAGAAAGAGAACACATTGCTTGTTCAAGTTTTCTTATCTGACTTGCAAGAGTGACAAGCACTCAAGACTGGCTGAACATGGGCCTCTAAGGGCCGCAACAGCTTCCAGCGGCCCCAGAGACAAACAAATGAGCCTGGGAACTCTCTTCCCTGCCCCAAGATTAAGCAGTCACACTTGGCATCAACCTCTTGTTGGCAAAAGGCTATAGGCAACTTCTATAGCCCACGCTGCTTGGAGGAAGGCTGTGCTCCTCTACACTTTGCTCAGCCCTGCATTAAAGAGCTGTGCTGATGCTGAGCTTCAGCTCCAGGTGATGACTGCAATATCAGCAACCTCCTCTCTGGCCCCGGCTCCATAGGAATGGTGCCAGCATCACAAAACCATGGTATCAAGATGATCTACCTTTAGGTCTGATACTACAAGAAACTGCTGCAACCTTGTGCTGCTTCGAATGACCTTCAGCCTACGTTAAACAACTGTGTCAGGGCTCAGACCAAAAATGCAAGTAAGATGGGAAATCTACTGTTGTTATTGCTTCTGTTTATGCAAAAGTGAAAATATACACTATATCATTCCTGGGAACAAAGATAAGCCAAATCTTATTCCAGATACAACTGGATTAGCCTCTTCCCCTCATTCGCTTCAAAATCAGAGCCAGAAGAGGACCTCAAACAAAACAGCAAAAGGGATGTTAATAGATTCTTTTTTCTTTTTTTTTTCCTCCAAGTTAGACTTCAAGTGTAACTTCTCTAAGTAAAAAAAACAAACAGAAACTGTGTTTACATCAAGCTGGAGCTTTTCAATACACAGAGAAAAATACTGTTGATGGTTCAAGAACAACGAAGTAGTTGAAATACTACTCCGCCTCCCCAGGAAAGTGCAAGAGACAAGAGAAACACACATTACATCCCAGAAAGTAGTCAGGCTTGAAAAGAACTAGTGGGAATTAAAACCACTGAGCATCACTATGGCACAAAGAGCAGCTGCTTGTTCCCCAGCAAGCTCAAACAAATAGTTGAAAAGCACTGCACAAATATGTGCAACTCTTGGGCTCTCCTTCAGAGTTTGGAAAAAAAAACAGTCAAGATAGTTTGGGACTTTACCTTGGAAGTTGGAGTTGGTCCCTGGGTGGTTTTCCAGGATATACTTCTTCAGTGCTGTGGTGGAGCAGGTCTTCGGTTCATTCATGGCCGCAATAGCAGACAGGATGGCATCTTCCATCAGAGTCCCACCCAGCAGGGGCTTCTCCCCTGACCTCTTCAGCTATTTTCCAAGGAGGAAGAGAAAAGCATCAAGACAAAATTCTCCCAAACCAGGTCAGGACAAGCTCCTCTGCACCAGGTGGGTCGGCGCTCCTGCATTAGCACAGATATGTTTTATATTAAAACACTGCAGAGGGAACGCTGTTCTCCCAGCTTTAGTGGTAGGACAGGCCTATTGAGTCAGCTGGCCTGGAGTGCTTTTCATTGGTTACACATTGTCCCAGTCCCAAAGCACAGTGCAAGTATGTGGCAATCTAAGGCCCTGTCACTCAGGGAAGGAAATAAATCACATCCTCCTACATCCCACAGACCAAGTGTACCCAAGAGACATATGTGGCACAGACATGAGGAAAAACACTGCAGACATCTGGGGTACCCACTGCACTTACAATTAGCAATGGAAAGCTTACCCCACCATCTCCCCTACTGTGCTAATGAGCCAGCACGCTCTGCACACTGCTTCAGCTCTAAGCAAGAAAGGCAGGGGGGGGTCTGTTCCACAAATGGAGGCCAAGAAGAAGATTCCTATTGCTTCATAGCTTGACAACTGCTGAACATGACAGGCTGCTAAAGAAAGGGGTACCCAATAAAACTGGGGTGGGGAGGGCATGTTAACTTATATCCAAGGCTCCTGGTTATTACAGACAACACAAGAAGACGAACTCTGGCTCTGACCTGGAATGTCCCAGATGCTCCTTTCCCTGTGATCTGCTCTAGCTGGCCCTTTTCTACAGCTCTCTGCAGGGCATTCTTCAACAGCTGGGGTCTGAAATACAGGAGGATAAAGCTTTACTGACACACACCGACAGCTTAAAAAACAAACAGAGAAACAACACTCCACAGAGAACGTGAGAGGAGCTGTACGTACAAGCGGTATCTGCCTACATACCGACATTTTAAATGGAGACCTGTCAGCAAGTGCTGGTTACATGAGATGAATAATGTACGTTAGCGGAAATTCAACTGCAGTGCTTTTTGGATGTCACTGCGTATCCAGAAACAAACAAGCTTCATTTGGAAGGATTTATTCATTTTGAAACACACGTCTGTAGACAGGACTCAGTGGGCAATGAGTCAGTCACTCACAGACAAACAAGGGGCTGACTATAAGCCCCAGTACAAAGTGATGCACAGGGCTTTACTAGATTTGCTTCCTTCCCGACCCTTGACACATTCCATCTACGCAAACTATCAGATTATTTTAACTGCACCAGTTAACGCATTCAGAACGATGTTGAAAAAAATCTCAAGGAGAGGCCTTCATATCCACGTATCTACTAACCATATCTGGTTTTTGATAAGGGCAGAGATGCATACAGCAGTGCTGATGTCAACATCAAGAATAAAGACTGGGTGTGGAGGGATGCAGAGAAAAGGAGAAAAGCTTTCCTCCAGGCTGTATAGTGCAGAGCACCACCTGCCTGCTGCCTGATGAAATACCGAATGGAATCACGGTGGAGGGAGGCAAAGCCAGAGGAAGACAGGGCTGCTCTGGAGCCCTGCTTCAAGAGCGTACCCCTGCACCTACCTGATATCTACTTTGAGTTTGGGATAATACTGAGACACGTATTTCTTGATCAGGCTGTAAGAAGCTTCTTTTGGCTCACAAAGGCGGGTGAAAGCCAGTGGCAGGATGTCTTCCAGCTTGACCTGCTGCTCTGGAGTCGAAACGGAAGTGCTTTTCTGAAATACATACACTTTTATGCATCAGTGGAGCCTAGACTTGTTTCTTTCTGAACCAGCAATGCACAGGTGAGGAGAAGCACTCCTGACACTGCCACAGATCTGGAAAATCAAGTTCTGTAAGGCAGCTCTTAAAATTTAGACAATTTAGCAGTTCAAGTAAAATCTAACAAATCTGTTGGAATTCTCAGAGGAGTCTAGGAAAGTCTAGTAAACATAAATATACCAAGTATTTAGCAACATCTATATTACATTTCCTGGTGTTTTTTTGTTTGTTTTTAAATTAACACTTTCCTTTTCCTTTTCTTAATAGGGGCTTTTCTTTTGCTACTTTTCAATGACAGAGTCAGGTGAAAATGATTCATGCTGACACAAAATAAAAAAAAATACAAGACCTGTTTGTACAGGTCAATTCTTCCCAACAATAAATAGCACTTTTGTTCAACTGACAGCATGAAGTTTTGCCTGAAGGTAACGCTCCTTTCTCCTGAATTTTCCTCCATCACTTTGTTGCTATCAGGAGGGGATGATTATTTTTACATAAAGGAGAGAAAAGACAGTGAGATCTGCTGAAGTTTAATGGTTTTGACACTGAACAGGAGCTTTGCAAATGGTCAAATAGGTGAGGGTGCTGCTCATCCAGACAGCTGCTCAACTGCCAGCTAAATTCATCAAAACCAAAAGCCATCTATTTGTTTTGCTGTGACATGGAGAAAGCAACTAAAAACAAATACACAAATATGCTGCAGACAAGAAAATATATGTTAATAGTTATCAGGTGCCTTACTCAAACTTGTGACAGAGCCCATAGTTCTAGCTAAAAAGAAGTTACATCTAATTAGCTTCCTTCAGTGTCCTGGTATCAAATGTGTCACTATTACTGCCAAGTTTAGGCACTGGGGTCTGGCCCATAGTGAAAACTAAGCACCAATGTGCTAGAAAACCCTCTGGGATCACCTGTCTAAGCTGGCAATTCCAGCTATGCATTTTGTAACTGCAGTGTTAGAAATGTGTTTCATACATCATACAGTGGGGAGCAGAGAACAGCAGTGCTGGAACACAACTAACTGTGAGCACTAGACTCAGACATGACACTACCTCCAAACAATATACACCCAACATCTGCAGCTTCCTTCCAGAAGCCTTAGGACATTTACTTCTTGCTCCCTCTGTCCCCTCAGCTAATGAAAAACATTCATCTGATAGATAGTGCTGAAGATTGAAGTCTTCCATCTATCCACGCAACAGATATAACAGAAACAGCAGTTGCAGAAAGTTCTCTTACAATACCTGAGAGGCATCTCTCTCTACCAGGTAAAGACAGAAGAGGAACTTCAGGGTTATTCAGTTTTCTGCCTCTGAACCAAAGCCTAGGGGTTTAATGTAAACATTTTAAAACTAAGATTTTGATTATTCTACTTAATTTCTCATACTAGCTTTCTGATTTCGATTTTAGTGAAACAGATGTTTTATTTACTGTACTTGGGGAGGAAAGGTATAGCAAGGAGGAGGAAATTGTTTGAGTTGGGGTTAAGCTGCACTTCATCAGCTGCATGTTTCAGAGTAATGTTTAAAATGGTCCACCTTACCTTTCTGTCTCTGGCTTTCTGAACAGTTTTTCCTGCGTTAGACACCACCACAAAGCTTCCAGAAGCTCCTTTCCCTTTCACCTAGTTCAAAACAAAGTTCCATCTCAGCATTTAGCAAAGTAACACATGATAATAACCATTTGAAGGAGACTAAGTAACATCATTAGGCAGATTTAGAATGAACTGTCATCTTGGTGATTAGCTGTGAGGGGCAGAAGTTGGATTTGAATCCACTTCAGTAGATCGGAAGCCACAGCTAGACATTACAAACATACCCTCTTGTCCTGACCAGGAGATCCTAACGACATTGGTATCACAGGTGTAAGCTACAACACTGAAGACAACATACTGCTGCAGAAGTGATGTTGCTAGACTCAGGTTGAAGACGTGTCACACAGCACTGTAGCAGCAATTCATCACCACGAAACAGTCACCCACAGCACACAAAAGACAACAACAGTGCACAGCATCTGACTGACAGAACAATGCTGAAATCCTGTCAGTGTCTAACAAAGTGGACACAGATATTGAAGAATGTCCAAGAGGAAGAACATGATCTCCCCAGAGACCTGCTAATAGTTTCTTCCTGTGTGATTCAGAAATACCACTGGCAGTGCTGCTCCACAAAGCAGCTCTTACCTGTCTGATGATCCCTCTCTCCAGCTCCCTTTTCAAGGCTTGCTTTAGAAGATAGCCTCTTCTCTCAAGCTCCAGGGAAGGGTATTTGTGGATGATGTATTTACGTATTGCAACAACCGATGCACCACTCTTTTGAAAGCACGCCTGCAACAGGATCAAGAAGTTAGTAAAGAACATCCGGACTGAAACTACTTTTCTATAGGACCAGAAGAAGAGAGACTGAGCTGATGATACACACAGGCATGGCCTTTTTCCTACAATGACTCAAGAGTATGAAATATGATTAAGGAAATACTTAACTTTCTCTTTCAGAGTGGCTGAAGAACAGATAAACACAAAAGCAGAACAGCAGGCATGTCAACTACTCTCTTATTCTGAAGTACTTAAAAGTAACGGCATATACACTACATGCTATTACAAAATATAGTTACATTTGGGCAAACCAGCACTGCCCAACCAGTGAGTCATTACTAAGTCATACTGACGTCAGGTAGAGCAATCACTAACAGATTAATCAGAACAAGTTGCTGATATCTTCTGAAGGAGATAAAAGACTGGCATTAGCAAACTAGTAAAACAAACACCAATTTGAAGTTCCTATCTGGAAGATCACTGTCTTTGAAGGTTCATGACAGCCAGCCTGTACCACTAGAGTCCTCCAATCAGAGACCAGAATGGGACAAAACACAACAGTTTTAAACTTCAGAGAGTTGACATATTGCAGGAAACCCCAACTGTGACTTGATAAAATCCTCTCTGTTTAAACAAGTTACTAGATCTAGGTGGCTTCAGAGAGACTATCCAAAAACTACAGCTGCATCATACAGATGAAGTTTACTTATGAACAGTATAGTAAAGCACTGAACTTCACTATCTACCCTGATAATCCTACTACATTGCCAGAAATGTAAAGCTTAGAGTAACCAGAATTTTACGGCATGGCTTCTCTCTAACAGATTTGGATGCACCACAGTGTGCTCCAGGGACTCAAAAGGCCATCTTGTAATTAAGGCTGGTGGAGCTCAGGACTCCAGGGAAGGCAATCTGCACAAACTAAGTCTTAAGGTGAGGACAGCGGAGCTGATGAGCAGCTACAGCAGCACAAGTCTCTTCTTACAAGTGGAAGGAAGTATACAAGTAACTAAAACCAACACCACTCAGAACGCTAGCTCAGAGTATTTCCACCTGCCCTTAATTACGATAAGAGGCTGAAGAAGTATGTATCTAATAGGCAGATTAATCAAGGTAAACCAAGTTAACTATGGCTAGGAGGCACATCAAAATGAAGGACACCAGAAATCAACCAGGTTATGTCATCAGAGCTGTTTCTAATACATTAATCAAGGAGGGAAACAAACTCTAAACTAAGAAAAGCTACAGGGCCCCTCCACCATCATCACATTTCAGCTCCATGTTTCCAGACAGAAGCATACATGCCTTGGCAGTTAAGTTTCCTGTTAAGAAGACAGCACCACCACCTGTACTATCAGAAAGTTGAAACTGTAAGTTTTAGTTGCATCCTTTTGCTTTGTGACAGGTGAACAGAAGAAACACTTGACTCCTACTTACCTTGATGGCCTCAGTTAAAATAGCATCCATCTTCGGACGTGAAGTGGCAGCCATCTGAGTTTGCTTCTGTGCTCTAGCCAGTTGGCTAGCAGAAAGGGTAGCCCACGCAGGAATGGTCTTTTTCACCTTCTTCTCCTTTTCCTTAGACTGATCCTTCTCGCTTAGGAAAAATGCAAAGCAATAATAAGACAAGAGATGCTGTAAAACAAGCCAACAAGTACAACAACAACAACAAAAATATGTTTAGAACATTTGACTCTGAAAACAATTCTTCTTCCCATGAAGAACAAGCACCTTTTTTAGGGACACATCCTATTTTCTCTCTGTCTCCCATAATCTTTTCCGACTATAGAACCAGTCTTTCTCCTACCCAAATTCCTAAGTTCAGCACTAAGCAAGCCTTACTCCTTTTTGGTTTCTTCTGAGGACTTAGTTTCCCCCTTCTCTTCATTCTCAGGTTCCTTTGGCTGTTCTGCTTCACTTGGTGCAGCAGCAGGCAGGGTTTCATTCTCTTCTCCAGCAGAGGCAGATTCCTCAGAAGTGGCTTCGGCATCTAAAAGATGTAAAAATGCACCAGGTTACTATCTAAAACAAGCCCCCGCTCTTTGTGAAGGTGGAGGATTTTTAAAAAAGTGTACTAATATAACCTGAAAATGATTTCCAACTTATTTCTTTGCTCTAATTTAAAGGAATTATTTGAATGTAAGTAAGAAAGTGAACAAAGGTACTGAAAGAGCTTTGTTAAGGTGCAACCAGCCATCACACGCCAGAATCAAACATCACCACACAGTATTTTCACAGTCATCAATGCAATCATCCCTCATTACAGATGCCTACAGGTGAGGAAGGGAGGGAGAAAAAAAAAAATCACTATCATGGAAACGGAAGGTTTTCCCCCAGGTTAACTTCTATGCATTTTAACTGAAAAGGGTTTAAAACCATACAATTCTAGAAGAGATTAGAGGAGGTAAGCGTAAGCAGCTTTGTTTATGACAAATGTGTCTTTTAACATCACTTTTTCAGCAATGCATGCCGTGGCATCCGAAGGATTTTAACTATTTTACACTAGACTGGTTTTCTGTCTTTGAGTAGAAGCTTAAGCACTACTGCTCCATTCCCATGCATAGCTTTCCTCCCATGGAAGCACTGTGTTTAAATTTTAAATGTGTATTAATAGTTATTTTCCTGTGTGATGTACATAGTCATTCCATCAATGAGGAAAAACGCACTGAAACTTAATGAAAATTATATTGAAACGACACATTCTGAGAATCCAAGGTGAAGCTGCTAGGACCAGATGCATCAATTAATACCAGGCTTTATTACATTGTGTGGTAAAATACTTCTGTTCAGGAAAATAAAAAAAAATAAATACTTCGGTTTTCCATCCATTAATTCCTTCTTTTGATTCCAAGCCATTTTCCTATCACTACTGAAAGCTCCCAATTTCTACCTTTATTTGTAAGAACGTGGAAGCCTAGAAGAGCTGATATCATAGCTATATTTTCACATTTGGAGTGTCAAGGCTTTGCCACAGGGTATGAAGGACAAATCAAACAATTTCCCACAGAAAAGTGTACAGTATTTCCAGTAAGACAAGAAAAGCTCATAAAAAAAAGGAGGCAAGCATTAGGATTTTAACCATATCTGTAAGATTTTAGGGAATTTCAGTATACAAGCCAATGCTTAAACACAGCACCACAGTTGGAAACAACAACCCGCTACAGAATTGCTACAGTACCTGCTTTCACCTCTTCGCCACCTTCAGCAGGTTTGCTTTTGGGAGGAGTTTCTCGAGAAGAGGAATTAACAGAGCGGCGGATCGGCATCGCGTCGTCTTCAGCTTTCTAAAAAAGCATTTGTGAATCAGTACAGATGCTGGGAAGACTCAGAAAGCTTTTGAGATGGGATTCATGTAAATCAAAACAGCATATGTAGAAATATTCTAGTTATGTTCATATTTTTCAAAATTTTCAAGACAGTAATATTCAGCCCAGCACCTCTGAAACATATCAAGAGAGGACAGTTTTGCATTTTAGTTAGAAAATAAGTCATTTTAATTCCAAATTAAATGAGATGAGCATTCAAAAGTTTTGACAACTGCAGCATCTCAGGTGAAGCAGGGAAGGGGAAAGATAGCGCCTAGAGGGTTTATCAGGCTCCCAGTGGAGTTCCCTAGAACCAGGAGAGAAAGAGTACGAAGAAATCTTCAGCAGGAGTGGAAGTCAACGACTGATCCAAGGGCAAGCTTGGAGAATGGGTCAGCCCCTACCTCACTTAACTTGTCCGTGTGGATCAGCTGAGTTCCCGTTAAGAGTGGAAGCGCCTTATGATGCACGGGTTCAGCTTCAGACAGATCAGTCGCCATTTAAAACAAATTCTAGCCCCAAGTGCACGTAACACTGTGGAGCCCCAGGTTTTAACCCCAAGGACTTTTTCCTAATGGCTTTCACAGTGCAGGGAGGAGTCAACCTAAAGTACAGAAAAGATGTGGTGTGAAAAATTAACAAAACAGAAACATCTACGTGCATGTATCTAATAAACTAAAGATCGAAAAGAATAAATGACTTACAGCTCATGGCTAACATAACTGACAATCAACACTGGCATTCAACAAAGATGCTAAAACATGTACACAAACTTGAGCGCCATGGATGTAGCAGCAACGGCAAAAAGTATAAGCTAGACCTGCAGCCTGCTCCATTACACATATCTGAAAGAATAAAGATGCTATTTAAATCAACAGGAAGCATTAACAAAGAGCAGTCATTGCACTGTGCTTAAAGCCAAGCACTGAAGTAGCTAGTAAGCCATCCCCTTCAAGGAAAAGCATGCGCTGACACACTGACACAGCTTCCATTAGCCTAAGGAATTAAACCATTTAACCTGTTAGGCAGAAAACAAACCAACAGGGACCCTCCCAAATTATACCCCATGCAACTTAAAAGAACGCATGAACCCTTGAACAAGAAAACAACCATCAAAACCTTTGACAAAAAAAAAAAAACAGCCTTTCTTACTGCTGCCCACCTGCCTGGCTCAGCCTCTCCGAGGGAGAGCTGCTTCCCTACGTGCACTGCCAACCCGAGGCCTTACTTTCTCACCCACTTCTCTTCTCACCATACCCCCTTAAAAGCCTCAAATGCAACACCTCACTTTTGGCAAACCAGGTTTGCACCCACTCTCCCCAGTCTGGCAGATCAAGCTGCAGAGTGCCCTCTTCCCCCTCCTTATGGAGGAACAGCCAAACGCTCCCAACCACTTATTCTCCGAGTTTTCTTTCGCTCTTGTCCTCTCATCACTCAACACTGGGGACTCCCCACGGATCCAAGGGATTCTCTCTACACCAGTTACTTTCCCAAGGCAACCCAACATGCAGCTCATCTGCAGAGCCCTGCTGTCAGCCCCTGAGCTATGGCTGCAGTCGCCATTCAGAAACCAGCAGTGGGGAAAGAAGAGCGGAGGGCAACGTGCATTAAGGTATGATGGCTTTGCAAGGGCTGACGACGAACAGGCAGCTAACTGCTTTCCCCAAATAATCAATCATTGGTGAAAACTGATAAACTAATAAACTTGAACGTTGACTGCACGCACCTGCAGCACAAAGAAAGCAAAGCATACTAAATTTCAAGGACAAAGAAAATGAGATGAACAGAGCTTTCTGATGAAATGTCAGGGTGGAAAAAGGAAAACTAACAGCCAGTTTGAACATATAAACTCTGGCCCAGCACTTTTTTTTTTTTTGCTTATTTTATGGGACCTTCCTTCCTCATTGGCAGAAAGCACATAATGAAGAATTCCACCAGGCTTCAACCTGGAATAAAATGGTTTTTTCTAAGAAGATAGAATAGGAGATGTATTTAACGTCCCAACCGCACACACGGGATACTATAGCATCTTGGGAAGTGTCTCAAGCACCGTTTTTAAAGAACTGGAAAGTACTGCGTGTTTTTTATAGTTGCACAAATGTCAGACTGTGCTCAGGAAGCGGGATGAGGCCAAAAACCTTTCTGGATTCCTAGACTAGCTGAAGTGATGGATTGCCTTCAGTCTCTCAGCTCAAGGAGTGGAAAATCGAGGCAAAGGTGCAAGCAGGTTTCCCATGAACCAATAGGAAAAACATCCCTGCACCGATTTCTTCCTAATCTATCAGCAAGCTGTTTAGAGGGAAAAAAAAAAAGCATGAAATACCACTACAAAACCAGAGGCTTCAGGTGAGACATATGCATTTCGGGCAGTATTTCAGACGAGTGGAATTTTCTCACCATTTAACACAGCAACTTTATTCACGTTAATCCAAGGCATAGCCCAACTGACTCCTCGAACTTCTGCTGGCCGTAAGATTTTCCAGTTTATCTCAGACTTCGATCTCAGTCAAGGGAAAATGTTTTGGGACAAAAATCAGGTCTGGAATGTGGCAAGCTGACCGTGGCACTGGCACAAATACTAAGTCACAAGACTCCTGCTTGGGTACCCAGGCCGGGTGGTCTGAAAGCAAATATGCCACAGAGAAATGAGAAAGCACATTCAACCCTGTGCTGGGAAGGGTGCCCCCTTACTGCTACACAAAGTGCACACAGCAGCTGATGGCTCACAGCTCACAGACACAACGTGGTAGCATGGAATACCCTGGTGCAAGGTGAGCCCAGAAATCGGGTCAAATGGGTAGAAGAAAGCATTGTGTTCTTGCAGATTTGAAGCTGTCAAAGGATGCAAAGTTGGCAACCTTACAAGCAGTGCAAGCAAGAAGGACTGTTTATTACCAAAAAGGCTTAAAAAAGCAAAGTAACTGGATTTCAAAACAAGGCTTTTGATTATTATGCAGTTATCTACCACTTTCTGACGCTGTCTTGAGCAACTGAGCATTTAAATGTCTCAGATGCTGCAGGAAAAAAAAAAAAGCACATGGAAACATTACTATTTCAGCAAAGCAAAAGCGAAAATCCAAACCAAACATGCAAAAATGTTACCTTCTGAATTGCAAGGTAGCCCACTTTTTCAAGACTTCTGGCCCTCTGAAATCCTCAAAGCTCTTCCCTAGAAGAGCATTTCAGGTGGAAGACACCCTACCACAAATCCTTCAGTATCTACATCACCACTGAATATACCATCCTTGATACAAACTTGCTTTACAAAACAGATCTATTAAAAGTTCCCAGCTGGTTGCCTCTCTCAGCCTGCTTTACAGAGATGTTCCAGCATTTACCAATCTTGCTTTGTTTTTGCAGCTCACCGAGCAGCCTGTTGCCCCAATTAAATCAGACCAGCAGTACTAAGTCATGTTAAGCAGTCTAAAAATGTGCAGAGAAATAAGATATCTGACCGCATGCAGAATGAGAGTTAGTCCCACTTCTAATCCTTATTTGGCAACTTGTTTAGAAATTCACTCCTGTTCCTGTGTCCCTTCACCATGCCATGCTCCCATAACCACTGCTCCATCGGAGCTCTGCGTGCAGTTCTTGCCCCTTATGGTCACCACACCGTCTCCATTTCCTGGGAGGTGTCCTACTTAAACACATTCCTCAGTTAAGCTACAAGGGCTGCACACTAAGCTCTCCTGCGGTCAAGTCTCCCTGAGATCTGTTACAGGCTATCTGAGCCCCATGCTGCCAGCAGCATTATAAACCATCTTGTTTCAATTAAAGAAGAACGCTGGTCCAATGCAAAGATCCAATAGCTCACCACTTAGCAGGCAAGAAATTATTTGGCTTGACGGGTGTTACAGCTCCTACATCCATCAATTCCTTCCCTATGTTAAGGAAGAGAACAAATGCCAAGCACATCAGGGGTTGAGGTAGCACGGAGAAAATCTTCTGCCTTTCTAGTACCTAAATACGTGCACTCCTATACACAGAAACACCACTGGGTGTCCAAACCTGAGGATTTTCATTTCAGGGTAGCACTGAATTGAGCCCACGGACCCCAAACACCACTAGCAGAACCTGATGTGCACCTTGCCTATTCCACTGAGCTCTACACAGCAACACAAAGATTAAATACCACCATTCTGCACACAGATGCTGCTTCTGTTGCAAAAAGCAGCACATTCCTGCAGTGAGATTGATGCTCTGCCTGCTCACCTGGGACTGAGCTCAGCGCCTCTCCCTGTGGGATACACCAGCAACTCGGAGCCAGCTCGGTCTCAACAGATGCTTATTAAAATAGAAGAAAAGAGCCATGCCTCACCTCTGCTATTCTCCACCACCAAGAACGCCAGCTCAATATAAAAAGAATTACGGGTTTCAGATTTGTTCTCCATCCATCCTTGACCTGTACAGAAGACAGGAACAGTAGATTGCTTCCCCGGCCTGGATTATCTTCTCTCCTTATACCCAGCAGTAATTCTTCATGTCCAAACACACGTACAGAGACAGGTACAGGGATTATGTCACTACCATACCTGGAAACTTGAAAAACTTCAGCTAAAGGATTAATACAAAGCAGATTTTCTGCCTGCAGAGTTTCATGAAACAACCCCTCGCTGCACTGATGCTCAGGACTGTGACAGGGACAACATGCTTTCAAAAAATTTTGGGTCCATGATCTGGATTCTCCATGCATTCCTGCCTGGAGAGGTGACTGAAGAACAAAGCAGCCTGCATCGGAGCACACAAGGTTCAGCTTCCAGTTTACAACAGGTGTAGCTCACGAACTTAAAGCTATCTCAGTATGAAATTTGCTGTTGAGTTTCATTAGAAGACAAAACTACTTAATTCCAGGATCCAGCATTATGAATTTTGACAAACCATTGACAACCAAACGAATGTTCAGGCTGCTAACATTACACACCAGGATAAAAACCTTTTATAAGCAACACCCTCCATGCTTACACAGTCTACATTTAACACCACCATATAAACCCTCCTAAACTATAACGTATTCAGTCATCACTTATTATACAGTACCAACACTACATAAAGAAAGCCATGATTTCCTGGTACTCTCTGTAAAATCTACTCACATCTCATATTAGAGTCCATCAATGTAAAACTTCTCGTGCTCCCTCTCAAGAAAGTTAAAATCCTCAAGAACAGCCTGGCTTGTTTCTAACAAAACACTGGCAAAAGAAACACAACAGTTTCTACTGAAAGGGAAAACTGGAAGAAAAAAAATATATATATTCGGGAGAGAAAAATAACTCCAGCAGCTACTGCCTGAGGGAAGTGCAACACCTTCCCCTGCTCTCACCCCTGTGCACAGTTTATTAACAGGAGTGCTTCTGAAGCTCTTCAGCTCCATTGGAATTGCTGCTAGCCAAGTGTTCTTTAAAGATGCTAAAAAGACTACTTACAGTAAAAAACAAATGAAATCACATGCCTGAACGACCAGCGAGTGGCTCAGACCTGATAAGGACTCATTAACCCAGAAACCCCTCAGCGACCAAGGGAGACTCCCAAAACAGCGGCGAAACATCAAAGACGCGAGCAAACTGTCAGCCTCCAAAAGGAGGGAACACACCCCCCGCCCCACATTATCCAACTTTCCCTCTCCACCAGCATAGGCTGAGCTGTCCCCCCGCGATCTGCAGACACCGGTAACTACAGAAATGGTTAGAAAACAGGCGGGAAGGGCTCGCTAAGCGCCCTGGGGAGGCAGCGTCCTCCTCCTGGATCTGGGGGGACTCTGCGAGCTGGGGAGAGCGGTCCCGCTCCGCATGAGCCGCTACGCCGACCTCCTGTCAATGATAAGGCAGCGCAGCGCGGGATGCGCGGCCTGCCAGAGGGAAAGCACGGCCCGGGGCCGGCAGCAGCGCGGGGACCGCAGCTCCCTTCGGGCACGGAACGCCGAGCCCTCGGCCCCGGGGCGCTGCGCTCCTCCGGGCGCTAGGAAGCAAGTGAGCAGAGGAAAATAAACGGAACGGTGGGGAAAATAAAACAGGCGGCGGTGAGGTGGCGCTCCGGGCCCGGCTCGAGGCCTACGCGGGCACCGGGCGGGAACGGCAGGCCGCACCGCGACACCCCCCCACCGCGAGGCCTATCGCAACACGGCGCGGCGCTAAGGGGAGTTCCGCCAGGCCGCCTCCGCGCCCCGCGGCCTAGCGGGCCG
>NC_034428.1:6804333-6911662 GCF_002078875.1 Numida meleagris | reverse complement strand
GCCGCTGGCCAATGAGGAGCCGCGGGCATTTTTCGAACGCGGGGCGCTCTCCCCCTTTCCCTCCCTCCTCCGTGGGTGTGCGCGTGCGCAACGCCTTCCCGCCCGGCGCTGCGCTGAGGTGCTTCCCGCCACGGCCTCCTGAGGGCGCTGAGTGGCCGCGCGCTCCCACTGCGGCCTCACCCTGCAGCCCCTTTTTCCCTCTGGTGTTCCTTCAAGTTGCCGTTTTCCGTTTTTTTGTTTGTTTGTTTGTTTGTTTTCCCCCCGGCTTCTCTGCTTTCCCTTCGCTGGAATTCAGGATGCCTCCGTCCCCCACCTACCCCCGTTCTCTGGGCTGCTGGCACCTCTCACAGACCGCTCTCTGTGCACAGCTGGCAGGCCACGGCATCTTCCCATAACATTACAGTGTGTGGTTCCCGATTCCACAAAGCTGTTCCTCTCGCCCAGGCGGTTCCTCAGCTTTGTTTCCTATACCCATTGGCACTAGCATGATGTGGGGAAGGCACTCAGGCCTTCATTTGGGCACCAACACCCAGCAGCTGTGAAGCCAAGCTATGAGCACTTCTAAGAGGCGCTTAAGCTGTCTGCAGAGCAGTGGGGATGTTTTGTTTTCACACTATGACCATTTCTTCTCTAAGCTTCTTCCACCTTTCTCCCCTTATGTGGCTGCTACACCTGAGAGTGTCTCCTCCCAAAGCTGGCTGCTGTGACTGAGGTCATCTTCTTCACCCCAGCCCTTCTCCCTGGTGTTCGGCTTTCTCCTTTGTCTCCTGCACTGAACAGCCTTAGCCAGATGGTTCCACTTTGCCAAACATTCCTTCATTTCTCATGAGTGCAGAATAACCACAGTGCAGCTGCATAGCAATGTGTTCTTTGGCCTTTCCCCCCAAGCGGTGCCTCTCTGGCAGGAGGGAGGGGATTGGGGGATGGAGGAGAGGGAGCGAGAGGAAACGTGCTGCTTTGCTGCAGACTTTTAAGACATGATAAAGGAAAAGATGAAATCACCCCAGCTGCCCTCCCCTTGCTCACTGCAAGCCTTTGTGCAATACCCCAGCACCTGCACTTCCCGAGCTACACTGAGACACAAGCAGAGGAGAAAGGCTTTTGTTGTCTCCTTCCTTCCCTCTCTCTCTTTTTAATATCTCTAAATCCTCCCCAGAGGGGAGCTGTGGGCCCTGTGCATTCCTTACAGCCACATGCCTGCCTGACCACAGCAGGCTGGGAAGCCTTCTGCAGAAATACCATGCCTGGGCAAGGCAGCTGCATCCCACAGAGGGAGCTGCTCAATCTGCTCTCCTCTCCACCCCACTTTCTGAGTGGGATGATGTCGTTTGTGCCCCTCCCTCCCTGTTCATATGGCATATGACACTGATAAGAGTGAATCTTTGAGAACCAGGGTGACCTTGCATGCAGTGGTGAGGATGCACAGGAGGAAGGGAGCAGTGTAGGACAGGGAAGTTGCCATCAAACTGTGATTGTATACAGCACTATCATCCTCATCAAATACTTTTAATAAGTACTAAGCACTTTCAGTCCCTTTTCCTGCCCTCCCAGGTGCCATGCAATAGTATGAACCCCAGCTGGTTCATGGATTTTTTTTCCTAAAATCATTCAATTTGATTGTAGCCCTAAAGCTTCTACAAATTTGCCTGGAGCTTTGGGTTTTGACTGCACAATTCAGCCTGCAGTTTAAACCAGGTCATTTAGCTATTGCTACTGTTTAGATGAGCATCCATAAAATTTGCATGTTGATGATTTACCATTTCCACCTCGTATCCTTTAGAGACTTTCCAGACCAATGCCACATGTTCTTGTTCTACTGGAAACATGAAACCCGTTGTACTTTTGGTCTCAGTACCTGCATTCCAGGGGTCACAAGCCACTTTGTTTGCTTTCTTACCCTACAGCAACTAATGTTTTCCCCATTTTGCCACAATTTTTACTTAGTAATATGTATAAATTTAATAAACACATCACCCATGTTGTTGGACAGCTACCCGCCTCATACAGAGCAAAACAGAAGATTATCACTACTCATGTCATGGTGTGCACTGTATACAATGAAATCAGCTTCTGCTGCTATGTTCACGATCCTGCTGGCTAAGCGAGCGTAGTGTCTTTGTCACCAAATTCTGTTTTAACATTGGACTGCAGCTTCAATCTTCAGTGTTGATTATATTTAGGCCTTGCCTCTGGTATCCTTACCCCACTTTCGCAAATTTGTTTTCCACTTTTACCTTGACATTTGTTTTGTAAAACTTTTCTAAAATGTCTGGCCTACAGCCAGCCTGGCTCAGGGAGAATGTGAGTGTTTTTCCATTTCATTCCACATCTAACTGCAAGCAGGCTGGGGAACTCCTTCCCATTGCTTCATTCTTTCATCCCTCAAGCTCCACGTTCTTCTATTTCTTTAGCTTCTTGTGCTTTGAGAAACAACTCAGATTCCTCGAGAAGCCTTCATCAAATTGGGTAGCACGTGTCTACTGATTCTTCCCTTTAAACCTGTTTCTCCATGAATGTGTACCTGAGGAAGGTAATTTGGGGTTTCATGTAACACCGAGGCAAGACAAGCTGTAACAGAACCTGCCTGTTGTTGCTGGCAGCCTGACTGCACTATTTCAATGGGAGTCAGGCTGTGCCATTTTAAGTGTATGGCCACAGCTGCTAATTTTGCAGTAAACATTCCACGGAAGCTTATGGAGGGCTTGAGCAGGACCCTTGCTCTTCTGCCTCAAAGTTTCTGTTCAGCAAAGTGTCATGCCTGGCTGCGAAGGGTGAGCCTGGCTGATGTTTTCAGCTTGACACACAGATAACAGGGAATGGTGTTGAGTATAACTATCCCCAAACCATCACAAACTCAAAGCATTTAATTAATGTGGGTCTCACATCGATATGTGAGAGGCCACCCGGGCTGAACGAAGGCCCTCTGCAGGATGCAGAAGTACGAGGTGATGAATGACTTGTCTGCTTTACGAAACGGTGTCACTATTCCCACAGGCTCTGGGACAGCACACACAGCTCCTGACTTTTAGAAGAGACGATGTGATGTTCTTTAACCATAGCGTTCCACTTTGTTGCTGATCCTGGGTGTGTTTGGCTACTTTATCAACTGTACATCTGTAACGACTGCCAGAACAACTTACGATTCTCTTCTAAGTCATATTGTGTTTCCTGTAACTCTGCAAAAATCGCTCAATTTCTGCTTTCAAAAAATGCATATTCTCTGACACTTTGTGGCCCTCCAGACACTACCTTTGGTCACTTTATTCATTTATCAGCATCCTAATAATTTTTTCTCCATACTTTTCCAGCAGACTGATCCACATCCCACTGCCATGCTACACCATCTCCCAGCTGATCTCTGTTGCCGCCCCTCTAAGAGCTACCAATTAGGGATCTGTCATGGTTTTGTGATTTTTTTTGTTGTCAGTATTCCACATCATAACATCGTGTAAAGCACTAGCAGTTAAAGAGTTAATGTCCTGCAGACTGCCTTTTTTGGGTGTTTGGGTTATCTGAGGGGGAGGGGAGGAGCTGCGCTGCCCAGGGGTCCTTTGCGTCTGGAGGGGTTGGTGAAGCTGCCTGGCAGACCCGGAGTCTCTTCCTTCCTACCCGGGGAAGGAGAAGCATGTGGTCCCCTTGCAGCTTACGGAGTGAGAATCTCAGCTTTGTAACTCTCTCTGTTTGATTTATTGGCCTCAATTTTGATATAATATTTAGTAAATTAACGTTCCTCCTCAGATTGGTGCCGCTGTTTTGTTTTAGATCCGTCTATGAGTTCTCTACCTTTCCCGTTTTTCCCTTTGTCTTCCTCAGTGCGTGGGTCCACGAGTCTCCTGCTGCATTAGCCGCCAGACCACTCTGGGCCGGCCCCTAAACCGCCAACTTTTTTTCCCCCTCCTTTCTCTCTTTTCTGGGCCTGTGGGCCTGCTGTCCCCCCGTCACGAACACAGATCCATAGACAGCGCCGTGACAGGATCCCAGCTAGCTTTTCTTTTCAAATGCTTTCCAATTTTCCAACCAGTATACTGTTTATCTGTTCACGTTCAAACTTGCCCATTCGTTTTCATATTAGTTCCTAACAAATGAATAAAAATATCAAAGTTTGCTCTCTTCTGGAGCCATGATGGATTTTTATGTAGGGCAGAAATGTACATGCCACTGGAACTGACAGAAATTTTGACCATAAAGAAAGGACCTTGCAGAAGAACGCTGTGTACTAAGTAGCCTCCACAGGCTGCTGCTCTTCTAGAGATGCCCTAATCTGAAAAAGATCCTTATGACTAATGAGGCAGATACGGTCATCACTGGGAAACCAGTGGCTGGAAGTTGTGATTTTTCCATCACGCTTCTGGCATTACAGCAGTGATTTATTTTACCCCAAGAGGCAAGAGGAAATGATGGCTCCCCTAAGCCAAAGAGAGTTTGAAGTCAACCAGCTTGGCATTTCATACTAGGTCAACACACCTCTCCCAAAGCTGTGTCCCCCCATGGTTAGTATCTGGCAGTCGGAATGCTAGTGTCTTGTTAAATTCCTTTACTCTCAGAACCAAATACCGTTTCAGAATAAAATTGGTTCACAGCAGGCTGCAGTGCAGAGCAGGCAGTGGCTGTTCCTCTCAACCAGGCAGGTAATAACTTACTGTCAGGAACACCTCCCAGCTGGGATGCTTTTCCAGCTACAAAAGCTCATTTTTGGCTGCTATGTGTGCACTGCATGCCCCTGCGATCAGCACGCCCAGCACATTCAGTGGCCTGGCTGGGCTTCGGCCTCCACACTGGTCCTGCAGCCATAACACAGGAACAGCATGCCAGCAAGCCTTGCTGGGAAGACAAAACCCTTGGGTTGAGCAGGAATTTAAAGCATTTTTGGCGATAGCTCTTGCTTGAAGCATACAGTTAGCTCTAGTGCTGGCTCACTTGTCTCTCCATGGAAATCCTGTCAGCTGGCTCTTCTTCGACATTTGACAGCTGCAGTCCAAGCTCCTTTTCAAATGCACTACCTTGTGATGGCGGGGGCAGCCAGAAGAGTCAGATGTGTTCACCTTTCCTTAGAGAATGAGTAAAACACTCAAGTCCTCTGTTCTGCACAGAAGATATGTGAAATTCCCCGTATTTGATGATTACATTGCATGAAGAAAGCATCACGTGTCAGCTGATCCCAAGGCTCAACCAGCCCACTGTTATGTGTGCTTTTGTGCCAGATCACCAGAATTGTTTCTGCCCTGAAGACCCAAAGCAGGGCTGCGTAGCGGGAGAACAATGCCATGGACTTTGACCATTACCATAAATTAACGTGGCAGCAGTGTCACAGCCCTGCAGAGCGCTGAGTGCCTGCTCCCTTCTTAGGCCGCCTCGTTCTGATGCAGTACACAGGTTCCCAGCACAACTCGGTCACATACAAACAAACAGAAGGTGGCCAGGATGGACAGATCAGTCATTTAAGTCTATCTTTAAAGGCAGAAAGCATTTGCATGCAGCATTATTTCAGAATAGCTTATTCTGACACATTGAAATGACCTGTTTTCCTTGACAGTCGAGACCCAAAAGTACCAGCTGAGATGATTTTTTCAGCTCTTCTTGGCAGCGCTGTAGTAAAACACTTCTAACAGTGCTCTCCTCCATGCTTGTTAATGTTCTGTACCCATGAGCTTAGAACTGTGCTTTGTGACAACATCTGCTATTAACCCTCACGGGAGGCTGGAACAAGACAACCAAGCATGCAAAAGGAAGGCTTTACTGTTTTATCCGCTCACACTAATACAAAGATTTCCTAATTTCCTTAAAGCATTGATTACCTTCCCCACGACCCCTTTCTCCCCTCCAGTTTGCAGTCACAGCACAAACATCCCTGCAGCTGGGACAGCAATGGCACAGTTGGACAAATTCCCCTTTGGAAAGCACTGAATGGAGCAGGAGCTGGTTTTATTTCTCTCTCCTTTTCAGTGCAATTTAGCAGCTGGAAATGAGGGAGAGAAACCAGCACCACATGACTAAAACTTTCCATAGAGCATGGTCAGGGCATTCCCTACAGCTGCATTTAAATAAGCAGGAGTTATTTCAGAAAACCACAATTCCATGATTGTTAGGATAGGCAGTATGCAGAGCGCCATGGAAAATACAAGGGTAGAAAACTTCTATTAAAGTTTCCGCAGATATGTGCAAGGGTTTAGTCATGCTGCTGGAAGCTGAGTGGCCTAATCAGTTTCTCACTTGCTGCGGTTGCTTGTCTATCACCATGCTTTTCCTGCCATGGCTCCTTGAGGATTATCTGTCCATGGAGCTGGAGTGATGAGCAGCCATGCAGCCCTTGGGTCCTCAGCCTCAGGCTCCATCCTACGGTCGCTGCAGTGTGCACGTGGCCCCCAGGCCACATCAGAGCGTTGCTCGCGGTTTCTATCAGCGTGTGGCCTCTCACTCAAGCCTCTGGGTTAGCACCTTATTAAAAGAAAGCGGCAGGTGAAGAGCTGGCACTTCTGCTGATGTTGTTTAGCCAGAAGTGCTGCTCAGTTGGCCTAGGGTCAAGTAGCAGCAGAGAGCCAACATCTTCCAGAGAGCAGAAAGGCCAAGCTCTCCCTGCCAGACCAAGCACATCATGTGGGAGCTAGCCTGAATTTTTTACCCCGTGCTTCCTCACGGCATGGCAGCCCTGGCCAGACTCCCACCTCAGGACACCTCGCCACCAGCACATCTACCTGTGGCCAACAGCCGGCTCACCTAAAGGGAGCTGAGCGTCTTGCGGCTGCTCTGCAGTTATCGCCATTTCCCTGGCATGGTCTTTAGGAAAGCTGTAAGGGTACAAGAGGGTTCTCGGGTGCGTGTCTGATTTTGAGCTTGCTGCCTACAAAGCTGAACCCTCTTGCATCTGTGAAACAAATCAAATGCAAGTGACCGGTGCCAGGGGCACAGCTGTTCTAACTTTTCTGCTCTACAGTGAATGCTTCTGACAAACCAGCTTCAGGTCCCTTTATCTGTAAAAAACTCATGTTGGAACTCAACATACAGGAACAATCACAGCCACCCTTTTGGCAACCAGATGCCAACATGTGCAATTGGTTTTAAGGAAGCTCAGCAAGTTAATGAGGTTTTCCAAGAGGCCCTGTTTTGCCTTTCTCAGAAAAAAATGGTCTGTAGGTTGGAAACAAAAGCTTGGGTCACAGGGATGCAGCAAAGACCAGTAAGTTGCTACTAGCTTAAATCTGCCTTGAGCATGCTGGAAACCACCTCTACTGCCAAATCCCTTATCCCAAATCTCTTTCTGTGTGTCTTTAGCTCCTGCACCACGGAGTGCTGGTCCTGGGCAAAAGTCACAGCCACATCCCCCTACACCCGCCCTAAGAGCCTGAGCTGTGGCTGTTCTCATGACAACTCTCACTCGCAGAGGTCCTGTAACATCCCTGTCACAAGATTTTGGGAGCTGCTCCCTCCTTTAGAAATGGAAAGCACCCAGATGTGACCATGAATAGCACTGTGCCACAACCCAGGTGACTCAGGAGCACTTTGGGCTCCTTGGCTCCAGTGCACTGCTGAAACGCAGCCAGATTGGGCAGTTCTATAGGGAGAAAGCAAAAGGCAGAGCTGTACAGAGGTCGGCTTCTTGAGAAAACAAGGCTAAAAACTGAAACGTGTTAACACAAGAAGACAGTGCAAGGTCTGTTATCTATGTAATCCCTGACCTCATTTCTAGAAATGTCTGATGCAGTTCTGGAAACACTTTCCTAGAAAGAAACCAGCCTTAGGCATGAACCTGGCCTGGATATTTTGTTTGACTGCTTCAGGTTCAGGGACATTTTCAGCAAGAAAGACAGAGACCTAAGTGATGCATCTGCTCTTCCTCGCCTGCGCCTTTGATAGTGCACACAGCACAAGAAGGGCTCCCAGCAGTGGAAATGGCTTTTAATGCAGCTCTTTCCTGCTGAGCTGCATTAACTCCCTGCCATGTTCATGAGCCTGCCCAGACGATGTGTTTAAATGCTTCATAGGACCAAGACTGAAAGGGAAAAGAAGACAAACCACAAACATTTAGTATTATTAGGGGATATCTGCTGTCCTCCCAGCTTAGGCTTTGCTGTATCAATAGGTAACAATAACAATATGTGTGTATGTGGAACGAGGCTTCTGCAAATCAATCACATAAGAAGGGAACTACTTATGATTAATTACCCTCTTTTCTGTTTCATGCATCTCTTACAGTTTTTTGTCTTTTAATACCCTACAGGGGGGATGTGTTGCAAAGATCTTCATGGACCACTGGCTACATCCTGAAATCTGTGCAGATTTAGAAGGTGACTGAAAAGCAGCCAGAGCCTGCAGGTAAACAAGCAGCGTGTGGCAAACAGAGCAACGTGGGCAGAGGAAGCAATTTTGGTCCAAGGTTGGTATCAGATGTGCTCCTTGTGGTGACATTTGTGGAAAGCTGAGCCACAAGGCAACATATCCACTGCTGGAGGCCTAAGTCTAGTGCATAAACTTCTCACAGCCCTCCACGTACAGCTTTATTCCTCTAGCTGAAGAAGATGTGAAAATTCCTGCGTTGCAAACGCACCTTTTCAGAGCCTTTGGGTAATTCTGAAAACATTCTTAAAACCTCCGAAAAGTTCCTTCCTGCTGCAAGACACTAACAGGGCAAGTTCCCACTCCCTAGGCACATTTAAAATTAATGGCTCAAACACGGGGGGAGAGACTCTTCTCCTCTACCTATGTGCTCACTGTTCCCCTTCCTTCCAGCCAGTGGTTTTCCAATTCCTTCAGTCTGAAAATTCAAGCTCTCCAATGTCCCTGTCCTGGCACACTCTGATTCACGTGGCTGTTCAAAAGCTCTAGCAATTTCTACCTTTTTGATTCAAGGCAATCTATGCATAAATCACAGTCCTTGCATAGTGGCATGTGGTGGCTCAGGTGGCATAGGACACACACATTCCCAGCAGGGTCTGAACACTGCCCATCCTCCAAGAGAAAATTCATAAGGTGTGAGTGCTGCACAACTTAGCAAATGTTTAGCCTAATTTATACACAAACTCATATCTTCTTAACTGAACTATTTCACCACTACAAACCGTCACATATCCACTCTTGTTCTGGCTCAAAAATTAATTTTTGCAAGAAGAGCACACACAACCCACACAGCTTTACAAACCCGTGCCCAAGCAAACCATCATGGAATGATGAGTCCGAGGCTGGAGGACAGGGAGGGGAGCAGCCATGGATGAGGAATTGCTGGGTGTCATACAAGCAGATACATACATATGCACATATTAAGGGTGATTTTTTTTTTTTTTTTAACAAAACATCAGAGAAAAGTGTTTTATTGTTACTAAAAACAAAACAAACAAAAAAAAAAACAAACAATGCTCTAGTGTTTTAGGCCATGGATTCTCTAGCTCAGACACATGGCATGGAACACACATTAACAGGGAAAGTGTCTCACGGACATCTTCCCTCCAGCCACAACCAGGCACTCTCCTCCCTTCCCCTTGGTGATCAAGTAACATCCTTATGCAAGTACAGCAATTTTTTACATGTAAAAGTAAGAACAGGAAAGTATTTAATGTACTTTTTGCCTTTTTTTTTTTCTTTTTCCTTTTCTTTTTCCTTTTTTTTTTTTTTTAAAGATTAAAAAGAAGTGATTTAGCAGCTGGAAAAAAAAAAAGACAGCATCATGTGAGCAGCTAGCACTGCACAGACCACCAGCAAATGCTCCACAGGTTACTCGTGGTCCACGGACCACAGTTCACAAACTACATTTTAGGGCTTCACAAACTTGATGATGGTAAGACGCTTCTTCACAGTGAGAGCCAGCAGGTCATCTTTGGTTGTTGATGAGAGACACCCAGGAGACTTAACATAGCAGCAGCTCAGTTAGTGCTCAGCGAGCAGGCTTCAGGCACCTCACGGGGCAGGCAGGGCCAGGAAGAACACCGTGCTGCTCGCCGCGCTGTTCCACCTCTTGACTCTCGTAGGCCATGTTCCTCTTCACCCTTCTGGGTTTTTGGGTTTCTAACGAATGCCAGGGCAGCCAGCAGGTGTGGAGGAGAGTGCTGGAAGCTGGGCAGCACCAGATGCACAAGCCACGGGGAAGGGCTATTGGTTTTCTGCTCCAACAGCTGCAACCCCCAGAGTCGCCGTGTTGCAGGTCCCCAGGACAATACCACTGTTCTGATTTGCACAAGACACCGCGCTTACACAGCTGGAGAAACAGGCACGGCCCTGCGGCCGCCTCCAGCCTTGCAGCAACATGCTGTGAGCAAACAGACCTAGCGCTGCAGCAGCCAGCTGCCGTTGGCCATTAAGTTCTCTCTGCAGAAGAAGTCTCCCACACAGCAACCCCCCACCTTTTTTTGTTGTTGTAAAAACAATTGCTCTCACCCCTCTTTTTTTGGTAGACACACATACATATGCACACTATATGTACACAATTTGGAACTGAGGATCTATACAATGAAAAGGAAGCCAGCACCGCTGAGATGGTGCACACATTCAGCAGCTGTCAAAGGAGAAGTCGTTTTACTTTCTTTTAAACTTGCAATGTTTGCCTTTATTTTGTTCTTTATATTTTGAAAGTGAAAAGAAATAGTAACGAGTCAATTTCTTTTTTTCTTTTTTTTTTTTTTTTTAAATATTTGTTCTATGTATTTACAAGCCTTAAAGTTGCTCTAAAGGTTCTGAAAGTATCACTAGTACTTTTTTTTTCCCCAGGGTAGCACTGTTTTGAATGAGTTATTTTTGGAGCACTCTGGTCCACAGCCGTTTTCTCAAATTCACTTCCTTCCGATCCAAGGTTATGTACTATGTTCTTTTACGTTTCTGAAGCAAGCTGAGAGGCAGGCAGAAAAATCTGATGACAATTAAAAAAAAATTGATCTCTTCCTCATCTAGCTTACCCCAACCCCCTTGAAAAGTTTTGTCTATTTATCATGCTTTGAAACAAAACTGAGGTGCATATGAAGGGGAGGGAAATTTATTTCTCTGCTTTTGTTCTATTATACAATTTGTTTACAGAAACTGCAAATTTAAAAATTACACTGGCATTTGCAGTCCTTAAAATAATAAATTAAAAGCTTTAAACTTTTTTTTTTTTGCTAAACAGGTCTGTTTCACTTTGTGTTTTTATGAGTCCTTGTTTAAAAAGAAAAGAAAAAAAAAAGATTAAAACAGAAAATATTTTCTATAAATAATACATGTATTTTGGTTTAGTGCTCCCGCCCTCAGGTTTGAAGTTTACTGTTTTTTCAAGTACCTTTGTTTCCTCCATGATCACCTTTGTGTTTATCTATTTTTACCTCTCCCACTCGTGCATGTGTGGGGGAAGGGGGGGTCTGCGCGAGAATTGGCCTTGCTGCACTGTGATTGGCGAAGACGTGAAACTTTTTAAAAAAATACTTAAATTGTTTTCTTTGTGTTTTTTTTTTTTTTTCCTGTATTTTAAGTTTTAATTATCCTCCGACTCCTCTTCGGCCTCCCGTAGCCATGTGAAAAATGCTGTGACAGATTTCAGCGCTACTCCTTTCCCGTTCTGCTCCGCTGGGTCCTTGCTGCTTTCCCACTTGTAGAAGGCATCCTCTGATATTACCTCCTCATCATACAGGCAATCGAAAAACATCCGCAACAAATCTGCAATAATGGAATCAGGGGAGAGAACATCTGTTAGTACAGTGCAGTTTAAGCCAGCAGACAAAGACACGGTTATGGATAAGGGGATTAATGTGGCCTTTAATGCAAGAGACACAGACAAGTAAAAGGAAGATCTGCCCCTGAGTTATTGCTTCCTGGCCCGTCAGACAGATAACCTTCTACTGTTCTTTTTGTCCTCTTTGCATTACAGAGATTTTTTCTTCCTTCTGCACAGCTGCTTATAGGAGCAAGCAAGAGAAGAGCCCACCTCTGGCCAAGCATTTGGGGCACTGCACTTCTCTAAAAAGCTGGAATCTGGACAGGCAGAAATCACTGCACACTGCATCATCTGCCACGTACAAAGGTAAAATTTTGTTTTTGTTGTCAGGAAAAGCACTTCTTTCCAGACCCTACTGCCAGACTTTAGCAGAAGCAACTCTCCCTTAGGCTGTCAGGGTTTAAATCCCCAGTACGCAGACAACACTTACTAGGAGGCTGATCAAGTTTTACTATTGATGCTTGTAGTGCATAAAGTGCTTGTAGTTCCTTCTCTGTGTCTGAGTCTAGGTACTTGAGTAAGATCGGCACTCTCTGTTTGATAACAGCAGTGTCCACACGGAAGCTAGAAGAGTCCGCTGAAGGGAAGAGAAGAAAATAGGGTCAACTGTGGTAGATGGAAGCGGGGCTAAATCTCTTATCTTCTTTATTCAAACACAAATCACAGATATTGGTTAGCACAGAGAGACAAGAGGATGAGAAACAACAGGAGGTCTTTCTGATCAACGGCTTTTTCTGGAAGTCTTGATTTTTAGAGTTCCCCAAAGGCAGCTGGTATCTGTAGTGATCCTGGCCCTAACCAGCCTGCTTCAACTTAACTTAGCAGCACAACTCATTCTGTTTCCACAGACAGATCGATGTCCGAAGAATGTACAATGGCTAGAGCTAAAATTTCAGCTATACAGAAGGTTTTTAGGTAACTTCCTTTTTTTTTTTTTTCCTAAAAATACTAAAGCATAGACAGAATCATCAGCTGCACATGACATGGGAGATCAGGAATATGTAAAAATACATGTTAGAAGTCCATCAGCAACACAGATAGATTAGCAGCTTTATAAGTAGATCAGACAGCACAATTAAGTGATTATTTGAAAACAAAAAAAAACCCTCTATTAGAAGGAAGGCCAAAAAGTAGAACAGAGGGTGTTTCTGAGACACCCCCAGCAAAGATCCACCAGGTAACTCTCCAACACTTGTCATAAAATCCTGCATCATTTCCCCATTAACGCTAGGTGGCATTAGAAAGGTTCTGTTCTCTGAGAAGAAAGGCGCTGGGCTGTGCCTTTCCCCTCATAGCCTTGCAGTGACGAGATGAAGTTCAGCCCGTTCTCTCTCCTGAGCCATGACTCTTACAGCTAGGAGCAGAAGCCAGTGCTCTACAAGCACAGTTTTTTGCCTTACCAGATACCAAGCATAAAATTAAAGAAAACAACGTGAACTGACCAGTCTGCAGAGCACCCCTGCAAGGCTGAGCCTCACGTGTCTGACTTAGGAATCCACCTCCTCCATTTCAAACCGTACACTGCAACTGCTGTACCTTCAAATAATCCATATAAACTGTCTTTCTGAAAACGCAACATGATTTGGACATAAAACTATTAGCCAGATAGCAATACAAGCTGGCTTCTGTTCTGCAACCCACATTCCCAACTCACACGTGGCAATATGCGATGGTAGAGCGCCCACGCAAGCTTGCTGACAAAGGAGTGGAAATGCTAATTACCTTAATAACGTCTAGAGCATTTCCACCTTCACTAGAAAAATCAATGAACAATCTTGCACTACTCAGAGTCACCTGAAATGTCTGCTCATGCAAGGTCACTGGGCCATGCCAGGGCCCCAAGCACACACAACCAGGGAAGCACCTGGCCACTGCAGGGGAACAGACGCCCTGCTCTTGAGCACTAGAATTCAATAGGATTCAAAAATCTTGCACGATAAAAAGCAGTTTCAGAGAGGAGAAAAAAGTGATATAAACTTGAAAAGTAAGTATATACTAACTCTTTGCAAGGTTGGTTGGTATGGTGTTTATATTGCAAGTTACTCACCTATAATAGCTGCTTTACAAACTGCTGTCATTAAAGCTCTAAGGAATGTAGGTGAACTCATCTGGCTTTCATCTAGATTAGCCTGAAATCAAGAGTAGATGGACCAGTTAAAAACATGCTGGTGCGTAAGAGGAACCGTTTCCAAATTCCACTGCTGAATTTGGCAGGAAGTTGAAGTTCAACAAAAACTGCTGCAGTAGGAATCCAATTCACCTCTGTGCAAAAATTCAACTTTCCCATTCACTTCTTGGAAACACCTCAGGTATACCAACATGCAACAAAAGTTCTCCTGCGATGAACAACCATTTCATACTCTCACAACTCAAAAAAAAGTAAAACAACAGCACTTGTCTTTTATAGTACCATATACATCTGCTATGAGCTTTTAAAACAAATTTTACAGAACGCTCCACGGACAGAGACTTGTTTTCTTTGTAGAAGAAACTCACAGAATTGCTATATAACTTGTCCAAGACTACAAAGAGAGCCCGTGGGTGTCCTTAGATTTTCAGTGCTTCTTTCGTTCTGCTCTCTAATTCTCTAACAGCCACAGAAAATACCATTTCTCACACATTCCTCCAGCAACAGAAATAACGGGAATGAAGCTGACCAAGACTTAGCTGTAAGCAGAGAGCTAACTGAATTGGCCTGAGTATCATTTCAGGCATGAGATTCAAAACTGGCCTTAAATAACACAGCCAGAGACAGAGGACAGTGCCTGGTCTAGTCAAAAAGATACAGGTGAGAGCTGTAAATGCCTCTGATAGTTTCCCACCTCAGCGGAACAAATTTAGCAACAAGGAAGGGGCTCTGTGCAAGCTACTAGATCTTACAAGCTGTCTCCTGGCAGTTTTCCTCCCAGATACCTCGGGCCTAGCACTGTATAAACGGAAGAGGACTGGATCTCTCTGAAGCTGCAGAGATGCTCCTTTAGATGAGAAAATATTTACAAAAGCAGATAATGAACTGTGTGCCCTGAGGGTGAAAACAGTCTTTGTACCTCTACCCAGTCAAAGATTTGTTCATCATTCGCCTTGTCCTCAACAATGAGTTTTTCTAGCTGCTTGTTCAGCTCTTCTGCAGAGAGTTCTTTCTCTGAAAGTGCTTCTGAAGAACTGGAACAGTCGGACTCTGTGAACTCCAACTTCTGCAACATCAGAAGTGACAATGAGAATTAGTTAAATAAACTTTTCTACACTAAGTTATGCCAAATTGAGGCAGCAAGCTACACTTCATTGTTTTCTGCATCTTTCAAATACAAAGCTAACACTGCAATGATTTATATACTTTCTTCTGTTCCAAATACTATAAAGCACTTTACAAAAGTGGGAATTTCATTATCCAGCAGAAACAACCAGGCATCCCAGAACTACTCCACCCCTGCACAATACGAGTGTGCACAAAATAAAGTGTATGCTGCTCAACTGTAACTACAGGGAGCTGGAATGCAATTACCAGAGTCAGCATTTGCTAAAAAAAACCAGCAGCTAATGCCTCAGTTCTTGCAAAACATGACAGAGGATCTGCAGTGCCCCCATCAATCGCCAGGCTCTGGTAATCCATTTCATTTCCTGCAGTGCAGCACTGCTAAAATAGGGTGGTGGATCACTTGGGGCTCCCAAGGAGGACCTCCAGGTCCTTCGTTAAGAGCACAACAACCAGCTGCAAGGTGCCCTCTGTCAGCCTTGGCTCCTCTTTGTTGTGAAACCCTCTGGGATCATAATGCAAGGTGGGACCAGTGAATAAATGCTATCATTTGTTCTGACCCTTCTGCACACACAGTCTGTCTTGCTTGCTGCATAACTCACTCCTGAGTTCATTCCCCTCTTTTGGAGAAATACATCTACTAGCTGAAGACAGCAGGTGGGAGATGCATGCCTGGGATCACAGAGGAGAAGCTAGTCCTGCTGGCATTTCAGAAAGAGGCGCTGAAATCATATAACCTTATTTCAGTGATGGAGACACTTCATCCCATAGCAACTATACCTAAGAATGGGATGGAAGTGGATTAACAAATGGGATACAGGGCCACAAGTCAGTGCAACAAAGTCAGTAAGCAGAGGCTTGTTCAACACTCACTTGTTCCACGAGAAAGGTATGTACATCCTCCCCTTCAGGTAAGTAGTCCTTCCAACTGAGGCCAGTCTCCCTCCATAAGGCTCCCACTTTCTTATGGCTCTAAAATACAAACAGTTTGCTCATTGGCAAGACTTGAGAGACAATCACGGGAGCTTACACAAGCTGGAGTGGTGCAGCTGTGTCAGGAGAAATAAAGAACCATTCAGCTACAAATAAGATGCCTAGCAATAACGTGAAAATGTCTGGAAATCCCGTGCAAGAGAAATCATATACACAATCCTGCCACAGGTATATGTAACTTGTAAAGTGGTCAGATGCCATGGCGATGGGTAATAAACAAGGCATAACATGACACACGGGGTTTGCAACAGCTTCAGCCAGAGATTACCTATGAGAAAGGACATGCCTGAGTAAGGCACAGTTTCCCATGGCCACGACAGAGCTGGCAGACAGTGGAGTGTGATTCCTCTGACTCTGCCAGGAACTTCCTCTGTGACTCATTCCACCCTGCCCTGACATGAAGGCACTGGCAGATTAGCTACTTCTAGAAAACTATTACTTACATGGCTCTTTTCGGTTCACAGATCAAACCTTCAATTTGTGTACATAGTACCCAGCTGTTCAATTTTAAGAATTTGTTGCAAACTTTGAGGAAAAACTCCTCTACAGCACACACCATACAGCCTACGATGTGCTGACCTGTCGGTATCCTGCCTAGCATGGCATGGGTATAATTCTCACAAGAATACAATCTGGTCTTTTCACTCAAAGGCCTTGCAAAATCATTGACCTCACAGCACCTGCACATGGGAGATCACTGCATAGCCCGACTTAAACACTGATAAAAGCAGCTTGATTTTCCATTTACAAAGCAGATTCCAATCTAAAATTTACAATACAGACTATTAAATGCTAATTGTGCGTAGTTCCTGCTACAATTCATCAGGATCTGAATTAGATGACTGCTATTGCCTTGAAACACCTGACTTGAAATACCCAAGTCCAAGTATTGGCCTGGATGGGAGAATTTTAAAGCTATGACAGAAGGAGAAACCCAAGCTTGTCCTTCAGCCCCCAGAGCAGAGCAACTCTCACAGAACACAGGAAAAAAAAAAAAACAAGAAACTAATTGAATGAAAATCCCCATGGCTGTCCAAATAAGCATAAGACAAAAACAAATCAATAAAATGTCACTATTTGTACTGCTAGCCTGAAATGCTCTAGGAACAATCACCCTTATTTGAGTGCATGCTTGAAAACAATCAAAAAGGCAAGTGAAGGATTTTACAGCGTTTAAAATAGACACTATTCAAAGTGTGGTATTTAGCTGGATTAAAAAAAAAAGACAAAAATGGAGACAGAGTTAAAGGGAAACCACCAAACTGTTTGGACACACAACTGTGAAATGTGTAAGAGAGCTCTAGAAGTCACAGGGTGAAAAGGTGTCACTACCCCCTAGTGATGGGTGAGTCTTAAGAGTTGGCAGGTTTAGTTTGGATAAGCACCCAGAAGTCTGAGAGGCCATCTGGAGCTTATCCGAACTCTCAGAACCTCTCCGGTCTGCAAGAACAGCTCTCTCGCAAGATTTCCAGCACTTGCTGCTTCTGGTCAGCCCAGAAATATCTTGAGAATGTCCCTCTTGCAGTATTTCAGCACTCTAGCTTCTGGAAGAAGCCAGGTGCAAAGGTACCTGCAAAAGGGAAAAGTGATGAGAAAAAGAAAGTTAACTCAACTTTTTGGAATCTCACAAGGCTTGGTTTGAAGCTGGGGATGAAGAAGCAGGTTTCCTAGGTTATCTGGACTGGCTGGCCCATCCCTAAGTATCTCCAAGTGGGAAATGTGAGCAGGTAGGTTTCATGCCTAGACACATACTTGCTGCCTCCAGCTCATAGGAACGCTACTCCTGGATACTTACCATTTGTTTGCATAGAAGGTGCAAGATTTCAGCAAGCAAGACCCCGGCTCTTCCCACAGGAAGTAAAGGTTTGCTAAATTCTCTAGAATAAAAGAAAAACAGGTATATTTGCTAACATACGTTTTTTTTCTGAAGACAGTTAAATACTCATATAAGAGTGTTCCAAGTCTGGAATGCAAGGCAAGGGGTAGTGATCAAACGGAGGCAGGAAAACAACTCTAGCTTCTGCCAGGGGTAAAGGATTTCATCTAGCTAGCACAGCTGATACAACAGACTCTGGTGATGCAAGTGTGCTTGCCACAACAGGGCTAATTACAAATACTTTCTTCATTTTTTTTGTTTGAGGTCAAATCCACTCAATTTTTGTGAGGTGCTGCATTTGGGTAGCAGGACCCCTAGAGCTTCTGGGGAAAAAACAGTCATGATTTTCTCAATATACTACTTACTTAAGAAGGGAACCACGCAGCTGACTTCTAGATAATCCCCAAACGTACAATGAAGCGTACAGAACACAGGAACTCTGGTCCCGGGAGCAGTTTCCGATCCTGCCAGCCAGGTTTGTGCCTGTGTTTAAGGCACTGCCCAGACAGTTGCTACTGCACTCCGAGGCATAAAGACACCTGCGCAACACCTCACTCTCTCCTAATCTAATTCTTAGAGCACCAGTGTGCTTTTGAATGGCACTGACTGTACGACATCAGGTTAACTACTACTTCAACTGGAGTAAACCAGACTGAAATATAGTTATGGATAAAACTTTCACCCCTGAACCATGACAGAAGAGCAGCAAGCTCCCTTCTCACCCCAGCTTTTGGTGCACAATCTAAGTCCCAAACAACACGCAGCAACTACCACGAGAAGGCATGCCTTTAACGTGGTCTGTCTTTTATCTACTTATAGGAACCACGCTGTGGAAATATGGCACAGCCAGGCAGACAGCTGGAGCTCGGTCGACACTGAAAAAGAGCAGCACTGCTTACTGTATAAGTTCTCTCATAGAGATTCCTCCTTCTTTTAACATGGGGGTCATCAGCTCAGCTAGGTACAACCATATATGGGGTATATCTATGGCCATGTCGTCTGCCATCTCCAAGGTATCTGAAAACCTTAAAAAAAAAAAAAGAAGAAAAGAAAAACTTCAAGCATTAAATACAACTCAAACTGAGACTTCTCCTGCAAAGTAAACGTGCGCTTTCAAAAATCCTTTGTTAAAAACAAAACCAAACCACAAAGATAACAAAGAATACTACTGGCATCTTATGCTTGCAAATGCTTCGAATCCGCCAGGAGCTGCATTCTTTAGGCAGTAACAAGGAGAGTATTTGGAAAACACATCGCCTTCGGTAAAACCAGCAGCTAGAGATGATGCATCCAGGAAAGCTTCACAGACAGTAGTTCTTATATCCCAGGAACATGCTGTTTGCTAACTAGTAAAACTTTACAGACAAAAGTGCTTTTTACCTTTACAAGATCAAATAAATGGTGCCTTATTAAAAAAATCCAGGCATTTACAGAAGGAAAAGCAGCTGGCTTCTTCCCCCAGGAGCTATGCGCTTAAAACATCTGAAGAATGGACACCCAGATGGAAAATGTAGCAGGCTGGGTTACAAAACTGTTCCCCAGTTCTGGATACAGTTTCCAGAACAGCTCAAAACTCTTCTTTCTGGTAAAAGCCTGGTAAGTGGCTTCACTTTCCAAGCCTGATAGAAGATGATCATTCTTCTGGTTCTCTTGCCAGTTCTGATCATGGTTCACTTCTCCCTTAAAAGCTTGAAGATTCTGAGGTCCAACTTCTAAGCAGGAGCTGTCTCATTTGCTTTGCTCCTTATTGTCCTCTGCCACTAATTCAACTCTGTTTTTTTCAAGCACTTGGGCCAGCAACTGGTTTCCTGTTGTATCTCTCCAGACCCGTGCTGTGACCACCACTCATCCCATAACCCCTAATTACACAGTAATTGTCATGCATCAGTAAGTGTAGTGGTTTTCAGTGTTCTTCTCATGTGCCCACTGGAAACCACAAAGGGCACTTGCTCTTTCATCATCCTCAGGAGCTGTTTTGCTTTGTTTATGCTGTATTCAAACCGCACATCCCACTCTTTCAACATGATCCCAGGTTACTTGGCATCACAACCGCTTCTCTGCACCCTAGGAAGCACAGGAATGGCTCTAATCACAATCCATTACGGAAATGTATCACTTCAGACAAGATGTTTCAGCCATCAGTGCTTGCATGGACACAGACAAGTGTACTCCCTGTGCATTTATTTTTTTACTGCTACTCCATACAGTTTGAACTTAGGCTGCCTAACCTTTTCCTATGAGCCATTTGATTTGATTTCATCACGACAAAATTCACTGCCAGACATGGGTGCAGGGAGATCACTGCTGGACCTGCCAGCAGCACCATGATGAGATGTGATTCAAACCAAAGCAGCAAGACAGGGCTAAATACATAGAAACTCAGCATCTTGAAGTGTTATTTCATCTACCCGTTCTCCAGCTGCTTGTCATTATCCACTTTAATCACCCTGTTCTACACCTTAACAAGGACTACCTGGTAGCTGGGAAGCTCCAAGAACACTGATCCTTTTGCAACTGGACAACATTCAAATCCAAGCTGGGAACACCAGATCCAGAGGCAGTTACCATCTGGGAGCTGTAACGAGCCAGTGGCCGAAACAGAGTGATCTGAGGAAAGTCTATCCCTGCTGATACCACGTCTGGCCTGTATGCTCCTTCTCAGACCCCTGAGGACAAACCTACACCTTAGAGCTGAGTTAGCACTGTATGGACGAAGCTTGTTCTACCAGCAGGACAGTGGCTCCCGCTGGTGCATGCACAGTGCTGTGGATTGCAGAGCTCCCAGGCACCAGTGTCACGCCAAGATTTTTATCTTCCTCCTCCCCTTTTAATCACATTCAATGGCTTGCCGAAAGGCAAACACTGACAAATACATCGCAAAGCAGAAATCTGAATGCACATATTTAAATGTACACCTACATTTAAGAAATAAACACATGCATACAAAAATATTTACATTTGTTAAAGCATTTGAAATAATTAAAAATACACTAAAATATCTGTATTACTTCTAAGTACACCCAGGTGGAAATGCTTCTTCCAAAAGGATGCGTGGCCATGGTAGCATGCCAACGCAAGGTGAGGAATCGTTCCTCTCCAGCATAAATAGTGCTCATCTGCACTGAACACAAGAAAAGCATCGGTTTCTACGTGCAGAATACAAACCCCTTGAAGAAATCCTGCTTGCTCAGCTTTCCTGACTGCACCAACTGATGTAATAACTGGCCCATGTGATCCCTGGTGATCTGACTCCTCTCCAGCGTTGACTCCACTCCCACTCGCACGAAAACAGACAGCAGGCTCTGGGCGCTCAGCTCCTCCACACACTGCATTGCTTCCTGTTTCGAACGACACCGCAGGGTCATCAGGCTGAACTGCAAGCATCAGAAGATCCCAAAACGAAACAAAAAGCAGTGCGAGAGGATGTCTGCTGCTAGTTCAGGGTGCGCTGCTTAGCAGCTGGCACGTGGCATGGGGCCTGTTCTGATGGCAGCTCAGGAGATCACTGCCTTTCAGTTTTACTTTGGAAATGAACACTTAGCAAAGCCCTAAGGCACAGGTGCCAAACCAGGCTGTGGAACCTCATCACAAATCACCACTGAAATGGCAATCAGGAATCAAAAAAAGATCAAAATTACACTGCAAGCATCAGAATTTTTAAAATACACACTCATGCTCCAGGGCACTGCTTGGCAGCAAAGTGTAGGGACAGAAATTTCTTCTGGATGTCACCAAAATTCCTATTATTCCATAACATAACAAGCCAAGTCCAAAAGAGGACATCAGGTTCGCTTCACTACTCTCTGGGCTGGTGGAACAGAAATGCCTACGTCACAACACCACGCCATACAAAGAAGCAGAAAACGTGGGTAGCGTTAGGAGGAAAAGTTCCTCTGTATAAAGCTTCTATTTTCTGGCATGTACATTTTGCAACCTATGCAGATAAAACACTCTTAAATATAGGCTGCCATAGCTCTGTTCCTTAGCCAAGTGCTACATTAGCACATGAGCTGGCCTATTAATGTGAGACAAAGCTGCATTTGTCAGAAACTTTGTCACATACCACATTTGAAAAGTGCTGAGAATCCAAAGTTATCAAGTAACCCCCTAATGCAAACGAGCTGCCTCAATCTGATGTACTTTTGAACCAGATGTACACGTGTGAACCCCAAACAAACCATCAAAAGGATACTCCTCTTTCTGATTTTAATTAGAAACACTGTGAAATGCAAACAGTGATTCTGTTTTAAGGGTGCCAAGCTAGGAATTCCCTAGCACTGTCATTTCAAACTTTGCACGTTTTTAAATTTTATTTCAGCAAGAGATCAAACCAATCAGCTCTGCAGCAAACAAACCCCTTCCTGCAAGCTCCCTGGACAGGCTAAAAATCCATTTACAAGGGAAACAAAATTTCAACCTTTAACTAGGAAGTGATGACAGCTGCTCAGTAATCTTCAATGTTTATTAAAAATACCCTGGAGTGGTTTGTTCAATATTTAGTATTGCTTTATCTGCCTCCAGATCAGAACAGCACATGCTTTGATAACTAAATGAAAACCTCAGTTAATTTTCCCACCAGCTTTTCTGCTTCCAAAATTGCTGTTATTATGGAGCTGCTCAGTGATTTGTGACAGATACACATAAATCTTGCTGCTTGCAACACACAAACTGTCCCATTTTTCCTACTACTAGCAAGGCAGAAAACACCCATGGAGCTGCTGCCACCCAAACCTCACCCGGTCCCACTGCTGCTGTGACCCCTGGGAGAACTGGGTACCATTGTTTCTGCAGAGAAACATCCTCAGACCTTTCTGCTAAGCAAGGATCTCATGCTGCTTACCTTAAAATCGTTAACATGCAAGAACTCATCAATGATAGGTTTGCATTTTCTCTCAATTTCCTCTTCTGATAGTGAAGGCTTCTCTTGAACTGGAGCTGGGGGAGCTTCTGGCTTGGCTGGTGGAAGCAGAAAAACAGCATTTGGGAAAGGAAAATCAGAACTGATTCCAAAGATGACAGTTTGAAAACAGAAGTCACAGAGCCAACCCTGCAGGCTGGCCAGCCGCAGTCCACAGCAAGCTTTACTGTGATAACCGAAACAAAGATGATTTGGAAGCAGGAACATGAGGGCTGTGCAGGGTGTGCTTCCTGGTTCCCCATCAGGCACGCATTGCTTCTTCCTTGGTTACATTCTCCCCTCTACAAACACTCAGTAACCCTGTAAATCTATCTTTCTGTACAAACAATGTAGTGACATGGGATGCAGCACTTCCAAAGTCCCTCTATCTGCATTAAATAATTAAACTTTGAGCTGTTAGCAGTTCTGAGGGTATGCTGTCCCTTTAAAACATGCTGTGAGGGGCTGAGTAACATTCCCAAACCCCTGAACCTCCAAGAGCAGTGACTTTGTGCTGTGCCGTGGGGGTCACGATGGAGCTTGATGATCATTGATGTCCCTTCCAACCCAAGCCATTCTATGATTTCCACTGCAATAGCAGTTTCTGCAAGAAGCAAAACCTAGAACTGATTGCAAAAACAGTGTCCATAGGGAATGTCATCTTAAATATCCTCAATACATCTATTACTAGCAAATCAGGATTGAAAAGTGGGAACTGCAGCTCTGACAAGGTGACAGGCCACCCCAGTGGGTGCCAGCACCACGCTGCACTGGGCCCTGCATGGAACCAGGGCTAGCAACGAGCAGAGCTAAAAGCTCCACTTGGGGATTCTGCCTTGGGAACACCAGTTCCCTCCTCTGCTCTGGCCTGGGGAGGAGCCTACACCATACAGAGTGTTAGGGGCTGGACCTGTGCTTGATTTTATCCTCTTGTGCCAATTCAGTAACCAAGGTGAACAACAAACAAATGCAAAGGCAAATCTCCCTTAAATAATCAAGGAGGCCCCTCCAAGCACATGAGGCGCTGTATGCTGATTCTGCTCAAACCTTGCCTCTGCGACTAATCACAGCAGACAAGATACACTAAGAAGATGCTCCTTGACACCGATTTTGGGGACTTGTGTCACAGAAACAGGTGGCAACAGCAACAGGGTACCAGCAGGAAGGACAACACCGTGTGCCAGTGCTTTGCTGCTCTCTGCAGTCTTCAGCTCCAAGGAAACCCGAGGAGCTGGTGGCAGAAGATGATGCTAAAACCTGTATGCATCAGTTGTGCTACAAACCTCCAGGAGGTTCTCAGCTATCACAACTCGACAGTGCGTCACCGTGGACCAAATATTCACACCACTGCACAGACAGCCGTCACTTCTACTCATGAATTCTCCCGTGAGCCTTTCCATGCATTCAGCAAGATCCCCTGAACATGGAAGAGCCGCTTACCAGACTCCTTGGCTTTGCTCCTCTCTGCCTCTGTGCTGTTCCTGTCCATCTCCATGCCGCCTGTCAACTGCTTCACCGTCTCCAGCATCTCTCTCCGCTGCTCCTCCTGCGCCTGATTGTCGAGCAGCAGCTCCTTACTGCTGCTGCCCCGGAGGAAGGTGTTGGGGCGGGAGAGGGAAGGTGGGAGAGGTTTATCATTCTTCTCCCTGCCCATGCTCCCACGACTGCAGGACAAAAACACATGCGCTTAAAGGTCACAGTATGAGTAACCCCTGCTCCCAGTTCTGGTAATCACAGATCCTCAACCCAGCAGGAGTGCTGTCTCAACTTTTTATAGCTGTAGCTCCACTGATTACAATCACAAGCCTTAGAGATGCACAAACACACCCAGCGCACGGGGAGTGGGCAGGCAGAGCCAGAGAACACATGGAGAAGCACTGAAGTCATTACAGCACTCATTTTAAATGTGCAGAGATCTGTGATGCAAAGGCACTGTTTCACTGCAGTGTTGAGTGGTGTATTTTTACTCATTTATTGAAAAAGAACCTCAAACGGAACCAAAATGGAACAGCCTCCAGGTAACCAGGGCTGTATGTGAAGGAGGAGGGAATGCAACTGAGGAATCAACGCAACAGTGTGCTAGCTGGTGGGTGCAGCAAGAACTAGTGACACTTCAAATGAACCACACATTCATGAAGTATGTCTCAAGTTAATGAATTATTAAGGACTGATTCATGTTTCATGCTATAGGCTGGAGTGGCTGCAGTCCCGGTGAAATCAGGTGCGTGAGAACTGCACGGCCCCATGTATGCATGAGGCAAAGGCACAGGCAGGCTTGGTCACAGATGATGGGAAGGGGCCAGGGACAGCCAAAGAACTCTAAGAGCCTTGTTACATTACTGCAAGGCTTTAGGCATGTTTGTTGGATCAACAGAGTGACCTGGCTGAACACATAACCGCCGAGTTCAACTTCTGTACCTATTTATTGCAAACGTTTCATCTGAACGTTTTTGAATGCATTATGAACCGCTCACACGCGTGTCCTTTAGGAAGGGTGACTGAAAAGTGGAAGCTAAAACATTCATAACTCCTTTAAAATTTAATACCACTTGCCTCTCGTATAATACTATAAAAGATGAATGAATTTTAAGTTAGCTCGAAGTACACATGGGGAAAAATGACCTCGCCATTCCTGGAAGCTCTGTGAAATTCTCATCATTCTGTATGCTTCCAGAAACTAAAGCAGCGAGAGAGAAGAGCAAGCATACACACAGCAGAAGGGAAAACTCATCAGCACAGCAAACATTACCTCGTTAAGGCCCTGCGAGAATCTAGTTCTGAGGATGCAGATGAGGCAGATACAGATGAGACTGGAGGCTGCAGCGCAGAAAATCTGTTCAAACTAGTGGCACTTGGTCGTAAGGAATCTGGGAGACCGCAAAGACAACACAGAGAAGATGAATGGCAAGGTCAGTAGCTGCTGACACCTCAGCATCACAAAGGCATTGAAGCAATCACTGTTTTCAGAGCAGTGGGGAGGGAACTGGTGGGAAAGGGCTGCTCCTGCTCCACTTGTCCTTTGCCTTTGGAGGCAAAGCAGGGGGACACACCTGCTTAGCACTAATTAGTGCTGGTGGAGCCTTCTCTATCTGATTGCTTAGAAAACATGCAAAATCAACACTCCCACCCTAAAGAAACAAACAAACAAATAAATAAAACAAGGAGGGATGCTTCTCTCAGGGTGAGAAACAATGAGATCATGCTATTTGTCACAAGCAGCACAGAGCACTCGGAAAGGCACAGGTACTAACCCATTATGTCACCTAGTCCCTCTCCTGCTTTGAAGGTGCACAGAGGAAAGGCTGTAAGAAACTCCTGTTGCGACAAGATGAGCACAGATAGACACCCTGAGCTGTGCTCAACTCAGAGCCCCTCTGAACATTTCTCTTGCACCATTCAACATCAGACCACTGACTGCAGCACATTTTCCTCTTCTGAGCTAAATGGACAGTCATCTTGAGGGAGATCACAAGGCATGTGTAGGACAACTGGGGGGTCAGGCCTAGGCAGCATGGGTTCATGGAAGGCAGGTCCTGCATGACGAACCTCATCTCCTTCTATGGTGGAGTGACCCACCTGGTAGATGAGAGATGGGCTGTTGCTGTAGTCTACCTAGACTTCAGCAAAGCATCTGACTCTGTCTCCCACAGCATTCTCCTGGGGAAGCTGCAGCCCATAGCTGGGACAGGTGCCTCTTTGCTGCGTAAAGAACTGGCTGAGGGCCGGGCCCACAGAGTGGTGGTGAATGGAGTTACATCCAGCTGGCGGCCGGTCACAGCGGTGTTTCCCAGGGCTCGGTACTGGGGCTCGTCCTGTCTGCTATCTTTACTGATGACTTGGATGAGGGCACCGAGTGCACCCTCAGAAAGTTTGCACATGACACCACGTTGGGAGGAAATGTCCATCTGCCTGGGGGTGGGAAGGCCCTGCAGAGGGACCTGGACAGGCTGACTGCTGGGCTGAGTGCAATGGGATGAAGCTCAACAAGACCAAGTGCCAGGTCCTGCACTTTGGCCACAACAACCCCAAGCAATGCAGGCTTGGGGCAGTGGCTGGAAGACTGTGTGGAAGAAATGGACCTGGGGATGTTGGTCAACACTCAGCTGAAGATGAGCCGGCAGTGTGCTCAGGTGGCCAAGAAGGCCAATGCCACCATTCTGGCTTGTAACAGCAATAGTGCAGCCAGCAGGAGAAGGGAGTGATCCTCTCTCTGTACTCAGCTCTGGTGAGGCTGCATCTCAGTGCTGCGTGCAGTGTTGGGCCCGTCACTACCAGAAAGGCATCAAAGCCCTGGAGTGTGTCCAGAGAAGGGAATGGAGCTGTGAGGGGTCTGGAGCACAGTCCTTTGGGGAGCGGCTGAGGGAGCTGAGATGGGTCAGTCTGGAGAAGAGGAGCTCAGGGGAGACCTCATCACTCTCTGTAGCTTCTGAAAGGAGGCTGCAGTGAGATGGGGTCAGTGTCTGCTCACACCTAACTAGTGACAGGACCAGAGGTCATGGCCTCAAGTTGCGCCAGGGGAGATTCAGGTTGGATGTTAGGAAAACCTTCTCTGAAAGAGTGGTCAGGCACTGGAATGGGCTGGAACAGCCAGGGGGGCAGCTGAATCACCATCCCTGAAGGTGTTCAAGAAATGCTCAGATGTGGTACTGAGGGACATGGTTTAGTGTGACAATACTGGTGGTGGGCAGACGGTTGGACCGTATCATCTTGGAGGTCTTTTCCAATCTTGGTGATTCTATGATACTAAGATTCTATGGCAGCTGAATCCCACTTCAAACCACAGATGCTCCTACTGCGGGGGTTTGCTGTTGTGTTACATCTGCAGTACACCTACTCAACGCCAGGCTGGATGGGGCCTAGGGCAGCCTGAGCTACTGGGGGGCAGCCAGCCCACGGCAAGCGTTGGAATGGAATGATCTTTAAGGTCTCCCCTCCAACTCAACCATTCTGTGACTCTGGAGGTGTTCTCTGACAGCTGGTAGCAAGGCAGAGGGTGAGGATGTGTCCCTACTTACCCATCTCGCTTGCCTTTGCTCCACCACTGCTGCCTTTTCCCCAGCTGCCCAGCTGGGCTTTAGGCACAAGCTGAATCTTCTCATCTATTGTGGGCTGTAAAACACATCAGGACATATGGTTACAGGGGAACATTTTGCTTCTTATTTATAAACAGAGTATTTATTTTGTAACAGCATCTGCCTTGTGAATACTAAAATGCACTTAAATGCATTTTTGGAAGACTGATCTCTAGCCAAAAACAGAGGATGCAACCAACAAAGGTCATTACAAAACAGCCTCTTCCGAAGTGTCAGTGAAAGACATTCATAATGACCGTGATCTTTATTTTATTAGAAATTACGAAGTTCAGTAAGGAGGGAAAAGTACAGTGAATCAGTACTTGGAAGATGTTCAGTTTGTCTGTGATGAGTAAAACGGCTCTAATCTCCACTCCACATATCAGGAACGGCCCTGGGGTGAATCTGCACAGTAACAGAATTCAAAGGGCAAAGAGCGACAATAGGTTGCAGAATTTGGAGGGAACAGTAGTATCTGACGAAAAGAGAACATTGATTTTATAGTGCTCAGTAGGTGAATTTATTGACGAGGAGGTCGTGATCCTAAAGATCTCTTTGTGCAAACTCTTCTCACTTTCCAACAATGCAGCAGTGGTGAACCTTGGTCTATTTGTACTGCACTTGCATTAAACAGAGCAGGAGGACTTCTCCCAGGTGAGCTGTAAGCCCAGACAAAAGCAGGCTGAATCCCTCTTGCAAATTAAGTTTTGAAGGCTGTTTTATGACTTTCACAAGCAACAAACTGAGCTTGATCTGCAGAAGGGCTATTGTCTGTCCAGGTTCTGCTTTACAGTTCTCTGAGCATCTCGACACCAAGTGCAAAACTCAGGCGCAGAACCATTAACACAGGAATGTCTGAGAAACACAATTTATGTCAGACTGAGTTGTCTTTGGTGAGACAGACAAATGCAACCAGATAAGACCTGGCATCTTGTTGCTCTGAATGAGCCCTGTGCTGGCACCTACCTTGGTGATTTTAAGGAACTTGGTAGGGTCCAGCACTCTGCTGTTCTTTGCTCCCTGCACAGTGTTCCATCCGCCTTCATCGACCCGCTGGACACCTGCAGACAACAAACACACTGCCTTCAGCTTGTCTCTGCTGGCTCTGTGCTGCCCCAGGAGACTGTGGGTGATTGTCTCCCAGTTCAGCATGAGGAGGAAAAGAAGATGGCACGTTTCTGCTGAGCCTGAGCACAGTTCTGCGCAGAAATCACCTCCTTCAGAATGTTTCTTTAGATTAACATGACATATCTAAGTTTGTCTCACTATTCTTAAAAAGCAGTCATAACATTAAAAAAAAATGCAGTATTTTTCAAGGCAGGTTCCTGTTTACAGAACAATTTCTCAGTTTGTGCTCACTCTGCTTCAGTATGGCTGCACATACTGTGTGTAAACAAGCTCAACAAAGCAGCAGAAGACATGCCTTGGCTAACCAAAGTCTGCACTTGATGCGCAGATTTCAACAGTACCGGAGCCAGTCGAGATGCAGAACCATCCAAACAGTTCCCTACCTTCTACTGACGACAGCTTCAAGCTAAGAGAAACAAAGTCTGTGCGCATTTTCTTTATGCTCTGTTCTCACAGAAGGAACCATAATGCCTCAGAAACCAAGCATGTTTGCCTGTTTTGGTCCTATGCCTCTGAAAAGCATCAGTCACTTTAAATTCATCTTCAGGTAGCGTCAACTTAAGGGGCTGGTAGCAATTTAAGGTGATGCTAAAACACTTTCTCATGCAGAGTTAACACCTCACAACTTTAACTGCTAAAGACAACATAGTCTTGAAATCAGATGCTATTCACTTGAAATTAAATCCTGCTGTACACAAAAATGGATGGCAAATCTGCCTCCCGGATAGGAACTTGTTAGAACAGATTTCTGGCATGGCTTGCATGAACATGAAACTCAAGCACTACTAGCCTGTGATGTTTATTTTTACCAAGGGAGTTGTCCAAGAAACAACCAATCCATGGTGAGTCTGTTCCTCTTCCAGGCCCCAAACCCCTTTGGCCATAGCATTTTGGAAAAAAAAGACTTCTTTCTTTTCTACAGGATTCTGACTGCGGTTATTGGATGTGAAATGAGTGAAGTGAGAAACTCGACTTTTATTTTACCTGGTCTCCTCTTCTCTTTGGTCATGAGTTGTTGGACCTTCCTCTGCTCTTCTTGCTCTTCTATCTTGGCTTCTTTATGAATCTGCTCAATGGTCTTTGGGCCTTGGTCTGCTCTCCGTGAAACCCAGTTGCACTGAAAGACAAATGTGCTCATGGGAGTGGAGCATTGTAAATGGGTTATTTTGAGCACAGTGAATGAGGCCTAAGCCTCCCTAAACCTTGTGATGTGTTAGTGGGTCTGCACTCCAAGGGACTGTGGGAAGTTCTGTGGAATTGGGTCACCTTGCTGACATGGTTATCCCTGCACCAAGGTCAGAGCTGTATACTCCGGCACATTGGCTGCAGTGTATCTATTGGTAGAGATTGAAGGCTGCAGTGAAGACCTGACTGTGAGGAAGCGTGACTGAATTCCATACATTTTAACCCCTAGCATCTTGCACATTTCCAGTTTTCCAGTCTTTCTAGGTTAAGAGGAAAGAGATGGGCTATGGGGAGGGCGCTGTGGGTTCTCTCTTTGTTTATTAGCGGAAGCATTCACTGGAGCCCTTCCTCCAAGGTTTAGGAAAAAATAAGAAGATACAAAAATAAAGAAGTGATAGAGCCCTGGAACAGGCTGCCCAGAGAGGTGGTGGAGTCTCCTTCTCTGGAGATATTCAAGACTCACCTAGATGCTTTCCTGAGCAACCTGCCTTAGGGAACCCTATGCTGAGAAGCCCTCTTTGCTGAAAGCCCAGGTCTAACACTTTGGCTGTGTTCAAAACCCTCACTTGATTACAACAGTGGCAGATTCCTGTCAGCACAGCATCTGCACTGAGTGATCTCCAAGCTTGTCATTTCTGGAGTGTAGTTAGCTGAACCAGAACAGCCAGTACTTAGTAAAGCAGTACACCTGTCTGGCCTTCACTAAGACAAAAAAAAAAAAAAAAAAAGACAATCCTTATTGAACGGACAAACTTTTGAATGACAAAGGGCAGAGATCTCACCCTGTAAATACTGTACTGCCCGATCTCGTGTGAGGGCTGTTTCAGCAAGAGGTGTGCAAGCGAACGTGCTCTGTTACCTGCTCAGGTTGGTACCTACCAGCCTTAGGTCTATTACATCCTGCAGCATGAACCGAATCCTTGAAGACGTTTTCCTCTCTTTCACAATCTTCTCCATCTGATTAAAATACTGGTCCATGCGAGGCTACACAAGAGAAACGCCATCAGCGTGTTTTGGAAGAAAACAAAAATACAGGGAGACAGCGGGTTCTGGACTGCATCACCTCTGTGCCAGCAGCACAGCTGGAACCGGCCCCTCCTCAGGGTGTGCTTGGGGCCTGCGCCAAGAGGACGTGAATGTGCACTATGCAGGAAACGAGGCACGGGTCTGTGGGCACCCCCTGCATTGAGCACAAGTTTCTGCTTCATTTTAATTACTCACGTCATCTACACCCCCTGCACACACAGAAGAAATTTGCCACACATTAAAGAAATCAATATTCTGTCTTCCCGGCACCAGGAAGTGGAGCTCTGCCCTACCTGTGAGCACACGTGCCCATCTCAGACCGAGGAAAACTGGCCCAGGTAACGGAACGGGCACAAAAAGCCCCACACTGTTCTGCTGCTTTACCTCCCAGGCCCGTCCCAGTTGGGGTCAAAAGGCAAAAGAGAGAGCGGATGCACAGCACGAAGCTGTTTCATGGGCTGAGCTGTAGTTTGGAATCCCACGAGCGTTACATGCCATCTTAGGGCTTTTCTTCCAAAAAGCCACGAAGTAAAGAAGCCAAATCTTCACTAAGACGAAGTGGTGTCACTGGAAAGCCTTTGCTAGGTCTGAATCTGGCCTGCCAGGCTCCACCAAGCCTTTCACCCCTGTGGCAGCTGCAGCTGTTTTAAAACGTTTAAGGGCAGTTTTATAAAATGTTTCCCCTTCCCCTCATTAAGAACCTGCTAAGCCCTTTTCCTTACACCTCCATAAACAAGAAAAGCTCTACTAAAATTTGGTTCCAGCCTTGCTCTGGAAAGTTTCAGCTGTATGAGCAAAGGTTTCCAAAGACATGAACGATGGGAAAAATATTTGAAGTGGACTTTTTTCAGAAACTTTAATTACAACTCACTGCCACTTCAGCTTCAACAGAAACACACAATACAGCATCTCCTCCATGAAATGAGGGATTCTCACTCAATCCCGACAGGATGAACAACCACAAGGACAGGACACAGGGGCTGCCACCCCAGCTGCACACCAAGGCTGCTGTTACACCATTTCCATGCTAACAAAGGCTGAAACAGTGTCCAGGATTCATCCAGCATGACCTCAGCTACTGCTCAGAAGTCAGACCCTGTTTTCTTCCCAAAGCACATGAGGAAATTTAAATCCCTCTTTCTGGCACTTTGAAACCTGCACCAACAGTGCACACGCCTCTATTCCATGACGGGAGGTATTCAACCTGGGGGATGAGCGGCAAACTACGCTGCTTTGGGCAATGCCCCACATGGCAGTTTGGGAAACTGCTTCTCCAAGGAGTCCCTGTATGGATCAGGACTGACTCGCTGTGATCCCTGCAATCCCTCCCTCCGCCGAGCAGCTGAAAGCAATTAGCTCAGTTCATTTCCAGGGCTGAGTCCGACTGATTTCTGGCAAAACCCTTCACTGCTTTTTCATCCCAAGCTTTTGCAAAGGAGAAGCAGATTGCCTGTGCCAACAGAAGCTCATGGAGTGCATGACACTCCCTGTTACATACACATTTGTTGGAAAGTCGGCAGGAGGACACTGGAGCAGTGCAGTTGCAAAACAGCCGCTTCATTCCAGCACAGCTGGAGATGATGACACAGAATGAATGCACCTGCCAAGTTTCAAGTTTGGGGGTTTGGGCAGCTCACAAGGTTTTTTTAAATGTAACCCAAAACAATACATTTAATGGTAGATTTATATAGACCCTCCCACGGAAAAGAAATCAGTTTCAGGTTTTAGAAACGACATAACGTTTTAGGAACCCACAGTGTACGCTGAGTACTTTAAGAATGTGAACTTGGATGAAATACTTGGGAACAAGTCGCAACTGGAAACCAGCTTTGCAAATGGCACAGAATCTGTGAGCCAGGGGCAGGGAGGCAGGAGCAAGGCCAGGCAGTGACGAAACGTGCACAGAGGAGTAGATGATTTCCTCGTGCCACACAAAAAATTCCAGAGGAAAAGAAAAATCCTCAAATAAAAACACCCCACACCCATTTTTCCACCCCTGCCCAGACAGCCTCATTTCTTGCTCCTGGCCCTGCCCTACCTTTGCTTTCTCAAAGTCCAGGTCCTTGCCAATGGTAGTTAGCAGGCGGCAAAGGCACTCGAGGGACTCCTCATCGTGGTTTTTTAGCAGCTTTACCACGCAGTCATGCATGATAGCCTCTGTCAGCATTTTCAGTTTGAAAAGCTCGCCAATGAATTTTATATTCCCAATGGATCTCCGCCGGGCTTTGTCCTTGGCCTCTTCCAGCTCGTCATGGAGCCGTGTCTTCTCCTCTGGCTGTAAAACAGAAAAACAGCTCTAAGAAGCGTGTTCAAAGAGCACGGGACTCTTCAAAAGAGCCAGTTTTACAATCGCAGTTGCTGTTGTTTACTCTTTTTCTCCTAAGAGCCAAAAAGAGGCTGTTCTAAACACACTCATCAAGGCAAATATTTATTACATTCAGCCACAGCAACAGAACGAAACTATTCTGATATTCCCCCCAAATTGGCTGCAGCATTCAAAAGAGATCCTTTTCTGAGGGCTCTCTCGAGTGTCTGTGGGGAAATATTCCACTTACAGTGGTAGCAGCTTCAAGTTCTTTCTGCTTCTTTTCAAAGACATCGTCATCAGCTTTGTCTTTTTCAAATTCCTTCTGGCAGCGATTTAACAGCAACTTGCGGAAATTTACTGTGCTCCCAGGTTTGTCTGCCATGGGCACTTTCAGCTGCAGGAAGAGGAAACAGAACATCAGCAGAAATACAGATAAAGTCCACACACAAGCGAGATTTGCTATAAGCTACCCATTACATTTTATTACGTACTCCGTATTCAGCAGCACGACATTGCATGGCCGTGACAGTTAAGCACCACGCCATGATGTCCAGCAGTTTTCGATTCCACATGTAAAGTAACACCCAAAATTCAGCTGACACCACCTCTGCCTGGAGACAGATTACAATTTCATTCACTAAATCCTTTAAAAAGATCCACTGCCTAAAAACACTGCTATTGCACATCGAAGGCCTTCAGGCCACGCTCCTCTGTGGCACGCCATGGAAATAATCACTGGGGAGGAGGCAGCTGGTTTGTCCCAAAGTCAGCATCTGAAAGCTAGCCTGGCTCTGCACCTTGGGTTCCCCTTCCAAACGAGAGGGAGAAACCAGACTTTGCAAATGTGATCCATAGCATCTCGCAGGCAGGCACAATAAAAGGCTTGGTGCCCTCCACCCCAAGCAGCATGTCACTCCAAGCAAAGCTTGCCACGGCCAATGAATACAGAGGAAGAAATCCGCGATGTAAACTCTTTTTTATTTAAGTTCAGAAACTAGCATTCAACTCTGCTCTTGCCATGCTTATATTACTGCCCATCGGTGCATGGTGCAGAGTGCTCACCCCAAGGAAAGATTCCCACTGGACTTGGGCAGCTCTTACCGTTACGAGACACCTGCACATGTTCGCATATGCCACTGAGAAGCTCGGCTCATCAATAGCCTTCTCAAAGACCAGGTCGATGACTCCTTTTAGCCTCTCTTCAGTGTCTACCGTCAGGTCTGTGACTTGCTTCATAAGCTGATTGAACATCTGGGGAGTCAGCTTGTTCAAGATGCTTCGTACCTTGCGGAACAGCTCCTAAACGACAGACAAGCCTTAAGGAGCAGCACCAACCAAACAGGCACATGGTGGCTTTCAGGAACGAGCTAGGACGCATTTTTGAGGAGAACAGAGAAGAAGTGCTGCAGGAAGTTTTAGAACATTGGGTTACACACAAACACTCATTTGTGTGCATTTCAGCTCCAGCCCTGAGCTAGCTATGGGCTGCCACAGCTCACAGCTGCAGTGCAGGGTTTCTGGGAACATCTTTTCAAGCACAACTGAGGCACAAAGCCCTGCTGTCACCTAACTAAAATATTCCTCTTCATTATTGATTCAGCTACAAAATATAAATTAACAGGGAGCAGACATCTCCTCCCTCATCCAGAGGCAATCAATTTTTTCTGTATTTAAGGCATTAATGAAAAAACTATCCTGATGATAATTAGGTCAACAAGGCTCCTGTTGCCCCGAGGACAGAATCCCAGCGTCCTCCACGACTACTTCCACCTATCCTAGGAATTAGAAGCTTTACCACCAGGCAAATACCTCACCTACAGTGGCACCCCATGGAGGAAGGGAGGGGGAGAGAGACACACAGAAAGCTTCAGAGAAAGCACGGCTGAGTTGGGCAGCACGAGCTGGGGGAGTCCCACAGGGGAACCTCAGTGTGGCTGATGCTCAGTACAGAAATGCAGTCTAAAAGGGAATGAAAAGCAAGTTCTGTGCTGGAAGTTTGAGGTTGTTTGCTTTAGAATGGAGTCAGAAATATTCGACTGAAACAGCAATAGAAAAACAACCCAGGAAGAGAGGTAGTAGGTTGTCTGGTGTTCGCCATTTAAACTCTCCATGTACAGGATTGCCATTTAAACTCTAAGTCAAGAATAAACACATAAAAAAAAAAAAAAAAAAAAAGAGAAAGGCAGAGGAAAGCTGCAATCCAAAGAGGAATTCATTGCCCTCACACAACAGCCAAGGCAAAGTACCCCCTTCCCTCGGTTACGGACAGCTGCGCGCAGAGCAGCACTGGCAACGCTCTCACCTGGGTTTTGACATTTTCAGGGTCCTCGGTTTGGCTCTCCCGTTTCAGGCTCGGCTTCCAGGCATTCTCTGCCTTCTTCAGGTGGACATCCTCCTTCACACACACAGTGATAATCTTCCTGGGCTCCCTCCTCTGGCCCGGCTGAGATCTCCTCGGTCCAACATTCAACAACTAGGACAAAAACATTCCTTGTTATATCCCCTTTTAAACACGCGCCTTGAGAGCACTGCAGGGCACAAGGCAGCGGGCGCTGAAGGCGGCAGGTCAGTCACCAGCTCGTCCTGGGATGCTCGGGGCTCCCTCCGCAGCCATGCAGCGCTGCGGCTGCTCACAGGGACCACGTGGGCACCGAGCACACTTCTCTCTGCAGGCCCTTCCTGAAACAGACGGGGCCAACCACTGCCTATGGGGCACCTCGGCTGTGCCTAGATGCTACATAAGCGCTGTGGGACTGAGCCCAGCCTTGTGGAAGCCAGGAACCACGTCACTGAGATATCACTGCAAACAGGTACTGAAGCATTAGGCAAGTCCTTACTGCTGTATTTCAAACACGTCACCCCAAGCAATTAGGCAGCGATTAAGCAGCAGCTCTGCCAAAACACTAAGTCTTACCGGACACTGCTTCAGACAAGAGAACCGTTTCAGGACAGGAATTATATAAAACACAATGAACGGAGCATCAGCGCTGCTCCTGCACTGTGGAAACGCGAATCTATCAGGTATGGATTGAGCTCTGCAGCTTCACAGAAGAAAGAGAAGCACGATGCCCATCCCCACCACATCAGTACGAGAGCCGCCAGCAGTGGGGAGGTTCTCAACAGCTGTGCCCACAAATTCCCCCCCCATCACCTGGGAACTGGTGGGTAAGGACTAAACACATCACATGCAGTACTGAGGTTATTTTTCCCCCGTGGTGCTTGCACTTCCAATCTCATTCATTAGAAACATCTTAACTCAATGTAAAAATGAGCGCAGTAAAATTCCATTATCAAAACCCGTTCTTTTCAACAGAAGTAATTAATCTCTTCAGTGGCCAGCAGGAAGCTCTGTGTGATCGACGGGCCATTAAAGCACGTCTTTGTTCAGCAAAGTGACCGAGCCAGCGCCACAGAGGCCCAACCATCTCCGTTACTCCAACAGCTGGACTGAACACACGTAGGAATTGATTTTAGATGTTGCCTCACATGCCATATATCAGCCCTGAACTCATTTTTGCACAACTGGACACAAGAAACCCTCCCTCTGCCAACTTCCATCTGCGATTCGAACTGTGCAGCTTTGGTGAGGTAGACGTGAGCAAACGGGATGCTGTCAGAAGGCGATGAGCCCATGCCGTGACACACTCTGTAGGCATGGGTGGAAGAGGGCTGCACGTGCGCAGATCTCACTGCAGCACACAGACATGGGGCACCGTGCAAAGCTTCCTGGGTGCACACCATGATCGGAACGAAGCCATACGAGAAACCAAGTTCCCAAGAACGCAGCAGTACAATGAGACACTGCAGCTCTCCCTGGAGTCGGACACAAAGCATTCGTCTGCTGCTCCTGCAGCCCCTTCCTTGTCCACTCACCCTCAGCAGGCGCCCAGCTCTGTGCCTGCACCACTTGGTGCCGTCTGCAGCCACAGGCACTGCCCAGACACACACCACGCCACAAACATGCAGCCACGGAAAGAGGAAGCTTCCTTCTCGTCGAAAAATCAGACAAGAAAAGCAACAGACGAGCAGCTGCCGCTAGCCAGATGCACCAGCCCTCATTACACACCTCCTTGGCCACAGAAGGCTCCGCCTGGCCACGCACCCCCAAAGCCAAACGCTTGGTCCAATCTCTGCCCCAAAAGAGACAAGCGGTGGCCGTCCCACGTCTCTTGCACAGAGGTGCCCTTGGCCCAAAGGACCACGGGCCCACAGAGCACAGCACTGCCACAGCTGAGCACTTAACCACCCCGCAGACACTGATCTCATCTGCCTTCAAAACTGACGGACGCAGAGAGCACTCACACCTTGCGGAACGTCAGCGTGTTGCGGGGGGAGATGCAGGATGTCCCACTCCGATTTTTTTTTAATACGTGCAAATAAACCTGGTTCAAACTAGCTGAGTGTTTGATTGGGTTTTAAAAGTGAATAGAGGCCTCCTTTGAATGTGAGATAAAATATACAAATCACAGACTTTGAACAGGAAGAGCTGTCTATTTTTTGTTCCAAATTTACAAAGCAGAGAGTGAAAGAGGCACTGAGCTCACGCCTGGCCTGCTGTCACAGCCCAGTCCCCGTAAGTAAGAATAGTTCTGTAACACCTGTGACTGCAGCACTACAGCTTACACTGCACTCATATTTTCCGCCAAATGCACGAAGAAACACTTAGCAGACGTTGCTAATTATCCAGCGTTACTTGTCCTCCAGATCAACCGGGGCAAAAAGGAGAGCAGACAGAGGCACAGACACGTGTCCTGCTGAGGAGCAATGCCTCACACCTGGTGCTCTCCAGCTCTCTGGATACAGCCGTGGTAACGACGCAACAGCATCCAAGAACCTACAGAGCTGCCGCTCCCTCTGGGACACGTGGGTGCCAGGAATAGCCGCTCTCCAGGGGAGCGCAGAGCCCAGCAACACAGCTTCCCAGCAGCAGGACCCTACGGGGAGCCCAGAGCCGGCAGCGGGGATGCGTGCAGCCAAGGGACCGAGCGCCCTCCCTCATGGCACCTGGCTCTACCTCTACCTTCTTCTCTACAGCAAAAAGCGTTTATTTCATTCCTGTGTAACGGCACTCCTGATCCCGTCTGAGCTGATGTTTGTTACGGTCTGAAAACAGTCACACAAAACATTTAATGGAGAAGAAGGGAGGAAAGACAAAGCCAAGGAAGCAAAATAAAAGATTTCCACGTGCCATAAGCTTGTTAGCACAGAGCTGCTCGATGTTATTTCAAGGGCGAGGAGCAGGCGGTGGGTTCGGATGGCGTATGAGCATGGCCCCTGCAGGGCGGGATGGCCGAGCGGACAGACAGCGCGCACGCGGGCTTTGCCATGCGCCACGAGGAGGTAACGGCTGCCTCTGTTTGGGCTGAAACACGCTCATCCTTCACACCGACACCGCAGGACAGCCGCTCGTTAAGCAGCGTCCCCTTCTGGCCCTCCTCAGGGAAGATGCAAAGAGAGGCACTGCCCTTCAAGGCGCAGATGTAGGATGTATGTTATGTACGGGATGCTCCAAATGAACGGGGCAAGCAGCACTTACCTTTTCTCCCCCTTTCCATAGGTCTGCAAAGTGCAGACCCCTCGCGGATCCCGCTCAGGCCAACGTCCCAGCATGCCCTCAGCTGGTGCTGTCCCACCCACCACTGAAGACTGCCTAGAGGGGTACAATGCAAGTCTTGTTTCTTTTTTTTTTTTTTTATTTTTTTTTTGTTCTTTTAAAACAATGTTGCACCTTTTTGTAAAGCTTTCTGCAGGCAGTTCATTATCAACAGTGGGCGTTACGGAAAAAAAACCAAACTCTACAAAAAGGTGCAAAGATGGGTAAAGAAGGGGGGATGTGGCTTACCCCTATTGGCAGGTTCCTCAATGGTGGGTGAGGCGAGACCAAGAGAGGGCATGCTGGGGAACCGCACCGAGCCAGGGACGGCAATCCAGGGCCGCTCTGCACTTTGCAGGCCTGTGAAAAGAGAAAGAGCGACAGTGGTGTCACCAAGGTGCCACGGGGCTCGGGACATCAGCGCACGGAAGGATGGGCAGCGCCAGGTACAACCTGCAGCTCACCGCGGCATCACTAAACACGGCAAGCGATGGCAACCTCAAAGAGCAGCACTGCCTGGGGACCGCGCTGTGCTCTGAGACAAACCGCGACACCGAAGCTACTCGAGGACAAGGACGCGTGCCCCAGCATCGCAGTGCCAGCCACAAGACTGCTCCCAAACCAGAAACATTACAGCAACTCAAAGTCTGCAGCGTGACCATCAGGCTCGGCTCTGAAATCTGGAAATCTGCATACTCAGAAGTCAAGGTTACTTAGTGAAGGTCTTTGGAACCAGCTGTTTTGAATGGAACGTGACGGATACACTGTTAGATGCAACCAGGTAGACAAACTGAATGTATTTAGAGAGAGAGACGGAATGTGAGTGACTGCACCTGAGGCAGCTCCGACCCGGCTGCAGCCCCAAGAACAATGGCAGCACAGACAGAAAGGAGGAATTCAGAAAGAGGGTGAAGGGCCTGGGCAAAGCAAGGCAAGGGGCAAAGAAGAAAAGGTGAAAGGAAAGCAGAGAAGGCAGAAAAATGAGGAATTAAGTGACCGAAGTATGGCAACATGCTGCTGTACGAGAGATGTGCGCTTGCACACACGTGACTGACAAATCCACAGCATGGAAATAGTTTCCACACCTCTCAAGAAGGAAAAGGGGAAGGAGGAGATCAAATCCATGTTAAGACCAATACATACCAATTAAAAACATCCACAATGTTTTGCTCATTTTCCTAAACTTTGACGGCCAAGAAAATATTTCCCCTTGCATTCAAGCCTGACAAAACCAGAACCATTGGAATACTGGAAAATGCCCAAACATGTGAGGATGGACTTCTTGAGCGCCAAGGCCAGGTGTTAAATTAGCAAGCTGGGGAAAACTCACACTTCCAGACACGTTTCTTCCACCGGAAGGCTGCCTCCCAAAATCAGCGAAGGCTGGCGTGAAGTCTGGGCCTCGAGGCAGTATCCGAGGGTCCAGAGTTCTCAGGGGCAATTTGGGCTGGTTGACCTGCATTGGAGAGCAGAGCAGACAAACACGGCCTCGTCAGTGGGTGCTGCAGCTATCACAGCTCTACAGTCTCTGCTAAATCATAATATTCATATTTAATATCCAAATTACACTTTCAACAAACCAGGCAAGTTTTATGCACTCTCATTACACTAAAAACACACCTAATGTCTTCCACAGGTGACTACTGTGGAAATACGCAGCGTTCAGAAACACTTCAAGGCTGAACATGCCTTATGGAAGATAAAATTAAGCTAACAGGCCTGTTTGGTGCACAGCAAATGTAATAGTCTTGGTTTGAGATCCCAGAGCTGCCACCTTCCCTCAAATAAATCCCTGTGGTGTTAACACAACAGACAGCTGTCTGAGCACAGGCAGCTCAAGAGCAGACAGAGCAGTGAGAAGCCAGCACAGAAAACTAGTGGGCGGATGGAATCATTTCGGGAACAATGCTGGGTGTCACAATTTGTCTGGGCATGAAATTCAGAGTTGAAACATTCCTACACATGAGAATCACCTGCACCCTGAACTGTGCTTGAATCTTAAGAACGACCCTGGGAGGGTTACACCCAAATCCACTACAATGACATAGATTTAACAGAGATGGGAACAGGGTCTTGGTGGCAGGCCTCCCAGATAATGAGTATTTCAATAAGTGCAGACATACAGGGGGGAAAGGTACATCTGTAGTAATAAGGCTGGTTAAAATCACAAAGCTTTCTGAGAGCCAAGGTATTGATCACCTTTTATTAGACCTGCTCACAAATACTGACACAACTGTTTCAGACAAAAACAACAGCTTGCCCACAAGCAGGGCTATGCTTTCCTAGCAGTAGAATTCAACTCATAAAAGACATAAAAGAAAGCTCTCCTTTCACTCTTGCTTTGCTAATATCCTTGGGTCTTAATGGCTCTAAGACAGCATTTTCAATTTTAAAACAACCCAGTACAACTTAATGCAGGACACAGAGCATTAAGAGTATCAGTTCTTCAGATTTTAAATCACCTGCGCTCATTCACCAGCCAACAAACCTTGTGCTATGACATGAGCCAAGTATCCCCCCTTCCTGACAAAAGTCTTCGCCAAAAAGGTGAAGGACAAAGCATGCATCAGAGATCTTTATTCATTAAGAAAAATCACAAAACCAAAGGGGCTGCACGCACCTGTTTGATCGGCTCTCCTCTCACCTTGTCGAGAACCACGTCGCTGATGGGAGGCAGCCCTTCTGGCTTCTGGATGCAGGCAGGCATGAACTGAAAGTCCAGCAGGAACTCCCGGTCGTACTGCTTCTTCCCATCCGGGTCCAGGGGCTTCCACTGCTCTATAATGAGAGAAGCTGCTGAGATTCACAGGGAGCAAAATCTCTACTCTTGAAGACGTGTTTCTGTTAAATCCGAATGTGAGACTCAGCTAATGCTGCGTAGGAAATTGAACTTGAATATTAATTTTGAAGCCTGCCAGGCAGTGAGGAAAGGAACATACGTCATGTTAAAGGAACCTAAACAACTGGGGGCACGCAGCCAGCCCAGTGCCATACGGGGCTAATAACTAATCCCAACTGGAGCCCACGTCATCTCACTTTACCCTTCACATCTGCAGGAGATGCCACCTTTGTGCTTCATGGATGCCAGTTAGTGTTGCTGTGCTTTGACCTGTCCATTCAGATCCACTGTTAAAGCTTTTTCTCATTTTGTTATTTCAGTCCTTGATCACTGGTTTTGGGTTTCTCAGCACCCCGATCCCTGCAGAAGCCTCCTCTCCAGCACACCTCCTCTCAAGGTCTTTATTTGTTTCATACTCTTAATTTCCAGGCTCCTAAGCAAATGACTTAATTTATTGTGAGGAAGCTCCACCTGAACAAGAAATCACTTAAAAATTGGTAGCAACTGCAAAGTGAGATGGTCTCAAGGTCTCTCTTAATTAGGTGCATTTATAGAGGGTCAGGCCTACGAGTGGTCTCAGTGAAAAACAAGCCACCCCTAGGCAGAGCGTACCCAGCGCTGACCAACAAGAGTGCAGTGTCACACTCACAGAATGGCTTTGGGTTAGAATGGACCTCAGAGGTGATCCAGCCCCACCCCCGCTGTGGGCTGGCTTCCCCACCAGCTCGGGCAGCCCAGGGCCCGTCCACAGCCTCAGCCACCTCCAGGGATGGGGCACTCACCACTGTCCTCTGAGCTCACACTACATATCTTAATCAGAAAATCTGCACGCCCACAGTTCAGCAGCAGGGCCTTGGCTGATGACCAAGCGTTGCTTCTTTCCCTTTCCTTACAATTCCAGAGATCTGTTTGGCCAGGCAACTAAGTGTACATATACACACACTCTCGTGTAGCACTCAGTCAGAACTTTCACAGCGCCTATTTAAAAACTGTGTCTGCTTATGTGCAGCTTCTCTGAGGCCATTGGTTTGTGAATCCCAGTAGAGCTGGAGGCTGTATGCATATACACGCTGTACACCCTCACAGCACCACCAGGCACATCCTATATGGGCGGGGAGGACGACAGAATGTCAGCAGTGTTTCAGGGAGGAAGGCACAAGGCAAGCAAGCCTGCCAAGCCTGGAGTGTGCTTACCTGGCTTGTACTGCAGCGCGGGCCCTTCGGCGGAGCCCTCCGTGCAGCCCGAGGTCGCGTCAGTCCCCTCTCCCTCCGACATGCTCTCAGCACCGTTACGGACAGGTTCTGCCTCCTGCTCTCCATTTTCTTCCACAGGTTTCACTTTTTTAAGTTCGGAAGGGTCTCTCTCCAACTGAAACCCATGGCTCATGTTATCCTGATCAGATTCAAGTACTTTGTCACCCAAAAGCTCCTCTTCTACTTTAGGCTGAAGCAGACAGAAACACAGAGGCGATGTCAGAACCCTCGCAGAGCCGGACACCCACGGACATCTCCCCGTTCATCCATGCAGCCTAACAGCGACGTGCTGCCTCTTCTACAGCGCTGTGCGGATCCGTACCAACACGTGGGCTAACCACACCATTCACTGATCTCCTTGCTGTTAATTTTAGAGCTCTCCGAGGACGCAACCTTATTCTGAATTCACACAGGAAAGGTGCTGGGATTGCACTTCTCCTCGGAGACACTGCAGCCATTAAACAAAAGGCAGAGGGAACCCGGGATGCTCCGGGAGAGCATCTTGATCCTCTCACCTCCCAGCCTACAAGCACTGCATCCTAACATGCTTTTTGCACGTTTTCAAGGTAAAACAGTATGATGTTCTTCTTTAGCACTGGTGAAAATACCAAAGGGTACAGAGATGGGATTCCTCCAGCAATGACGGGAGAATGTGCAGAGAGAACCTGCCGGGGCAGCTCAGCCAGCACCACTCTTCATACACACACCAGCACAGGGCATTCTGAATGGTTACCGTTTTTATTCCCTCACCCCCTCTGTGATAAGTTCTATTGCCAATTTTACATGGGACGTTAAAGAAAGAGGTTCTCCCTGCACCATCCCTACCAGAATGGCAGGAAAGGTGACACTCCCAATTTGTCTGACTGCAGGCGAGGTGGTTTTGCACAGATGTCAGCTTTTTCCCTTCCCAGCCTCTCCATCAGATAGTCATTCTTTGGCCGTGACATCACAATGACATCACTGTGCAGCAAAAGAATGTCCCAAATGTCACCAGAGTGGCCCTAGGACCCCCAAATGGTGCAATTTTAAAGGGTTCAAACCCATTTCCCCTTGGGACAGCATTAAAAACTCCATGTTCTTGAACGCTGGAAGCGTTTAATTAGGCAAAAACGAAGAAAACTTGGAGCTTTCAGGGCGGGAGGACAGCCAAAAGCCACTGATCTAAGAGATGCTGGGGAATACCCCACTTTTGGGAAATGTTCCCCAAAAAATCTGCTTTTGATCCTTGCAAGATGAAGGAAGCAGAGTGTCTGAAACACCCCTTGAAGACAGCAACATCATCACTGAATACGGAAAAAGGAGCGCTGCACTCCCTCATACCTCTGCCTCCGCCTCTGTCACCTCCTCGGTGGCTTGGGTCCGCTCTTTTGGTTTCTTCCACGTCTTTGGTGCAGTTACAGCTGTTGAGGCTGCAAGACAAGCGTGCACCTATTAGAACACCACATGCTTCCCTCCTGCACGCTGGTGTTAACCACGCAGGGTAGCGGAGCAGCTGCGGTGTCGCAGAGGTTTTGTTTCCATGCAGTACTAACAAAATCATCCAAGTGACATTAAAACAAGGTAACTGTTCTACAAGCTGCTCGTTGGAGCTCCAAATGGTCCTTCTGACAGCTAGGAGTTTATTACCAGCACTGCGAGGATCGTGCAGGGCAAAAGAGAACCTCAGAAACCAGAGAGTTTCGGGAGATGAGGTCCTGGTGAGCCATTCCTCAGCAGGCACACTGTAACAGGTAACCAGCACCTGATCTGCAGCCATCAGCAGGCCGACCACGGCAGCACCCCCCAGCAGAACACCTCCCACTCCAGCAGCCCAGTTCTCATAAGCTGGGCTTATATTTCAATTTTGAAGCAGGTTAACAGCTCCACTGCTCATTAATTTCCCTGGACAACTGATTCAAAGAAAATACCATACAGTATTTCAAAGATCTGCAGTGATTTACTCTAATCACCTTTTTCCCCTGAAGAGTAAAAGGAACCACACGGTATATTAAGATACAAAGCCATTAATCCAACGTGCTCATAATTTGTTGCCAGTGTTACCAGCTTAAATTCTGACACAGGCACGCATACATATTTAACAGTGTAAACAGAACTGATTTTGTGATTAAAGTTTACAGCAAATGGATTTGCTGCTCAAGCCTTTGGTTTCCAGCAGACACTATAGAAAAGCGTCTACCTTTTTTTATTACTTCCACTTGACCAACAACATTTTGCCTGACAGGACGGGCAGAGTACAAAACCTGACTTGGGAGCGTTTCACACTCCCTGAAACGCCAACCTCAGAGCAACCAGAATTTCCAGTGATGCTTTTTGAAACTTGAGAAATACTCCTTTCTCAGTTGTGAAGGCCAGTGTACTGGCTAACACATGCCAATCCCACGATGCACGTGCAAAGCTGGCTACCTCTTTTATGAACAATTATCCAGGGTTGTTTTGTCGCTGCAAACGAAGATTAGCATTCTGTGATCAAAGCAATGGCCACGTGGTGGGATCAGACCTCCCAGGGACAGGTACAAATGGAAACACCTGACGGAGGAGCCCCAAAGAGCCCTTCCCTCGGCTCTGCTGCACGCCCTGTGCTGCCAAGCACTTACCTGGGACAGGACTCTTGCTAGAGCTTAAGCTTGGAGCCTCCGCGCTCTCCTCCGGTTGCCCATCTGCCTCCGTCTCTTCCTTCTTCTCAGTATCTGTTAGCTCTTCACTAGGAGCAGTCCTTGTGCCCTCCTCTCCTTCCAAGTCTCCCTGAGCAGGGGAGGCACTGGGAGGTGGAGGCGGTGGTGAGGAAGGGGCTGTAGTGGTCACAGCAGCAGGAGGAGAAGGAGGAGGAGGGGGAGGGCTGGGTGCTGGGGCGGGTGGTGGGGATGGGGCTGCATGGGGGGTGCTGGGGGGCGGCGTGGTGCCCAGGTCCCCGGGAGCTGCCCCTGGTTCCTGTGGGTCGGCAGCGAGCGGCACAGCGTCCCCTGCAGCCTCCTCGGCCCCACTCTCTGCAGCAGCAACGATCTCACTCACTCCGTTCAATTCGTTGATCACGTTCGTGCTAGCAGTCACTGGAACATCGCTGGGCGCTGCAGTGCTGCCCGGCTCTTGGCACGCCTCGCCACGGGGCTCCTCTGCAGGCACAGGGTCTGACGTGTCCGCGCAGGGCACAGTGCTGGGGAGAGGCACCACCTCCTCCTTGGGGGAAGCGACTTCACATCTCTCCTCGGTTTTGACAGTGGGCGAGGGTTTAGCAGGAGCGGCGGTGGCAGCGGCTGTGAGCGGGACAGGGGGTGGTGACGGGGCTGTGGCGGGTGCCGGCAGGGTGGGCAGCGGGGTGGGCTCAGCCACCAGCAGGGCCGGATCCTGCTTCTCTGCCGCGGGCTCTGCCCAGAGCACGGGAGAAGACGGCTTTAATACTGGGTCTGGTTTTGGCTTCTCTTCTGGGAAAGGAAAACCAAAGGCAACGTTACGAACAGAACGCCATTCCCCACTGCCCTCCTGGCCCCAGCTCCCCTGCTCCAGGAGCTCCACAGAAGACAGAAATACACCCGAGACGGGTTCTGCCTCAGAGGGCTATGGGGCTGTAGCACCGACAGCTGGGCAGCTCCTGCTCCCAACAGTCAAATGGGCACCAAGAGCAGCCGGCTGCCTGCGAGCTCCCCATCAGTGTCACCGCATCGTATCACAGAATCATCCCAGGGGATGGCTGAGGTTGAAGGGCCCATCCAGCCCCATCCCTGCCGTGGGCTGGCTGCCTCCCACCAGCTCGGGCTGCCCAGGACCCATCCACGGCCTTGGGTACCTCCAGGGATGGGGCATGCACAGCTCTGGGCAGCAGTGCCAGAGCACTGCCCCACACCTGCTGACGGGCTGTGGTTTACAGCTGCTATGTGTCACACCATTACCGCCATGTGAGATACATTCAGGTTCTTCTGGACTTGTTAGTTCTAAGCTCCAGAACCCCCCAGCACAACAGACTGAAGGACACAATCCAATTTTTGTTCTAAATTTCAGCTGAGAGGAGATATCATTTCCAAAGAAAGCAACAACAAAACTGGGTGAAGCACAGCTGCCACCAAACAGCACCACTGCTGCCATGTGTTTGCAGTCCAAAGGTGCAGAAGGGTTGGATTTGGATTCTGAAGGCTCCGTGGAAGTAGAATGATCCAGAACTGGTTTAGAGAAGAAAACGCATCACCTCCAATTCTGGAACGAGGCTGCAGAGAACTCATGGAGCGTTCCTGACATTTACAGCTCGCTATAAACACTGCCTGGGTATTCTCTCCCTGGAGATAAATGTGATTGCTCAAAAAAAAAAAAAAAAAATCATTTGAAGAGCCCAGAAAAAAGGTTCTGAGAGAGAAAAACACAGCGAAAGCCTTACAACTGTGTCTAGAAAGCAGTGGTCTAAGCACACATCCTTCAACCTGTACCTCATGCAGGTAGGACTGTGTGCGCAGAACCCAACGAGAGAAGGAATCGGAGGGGGATTTCAGAACCAGGAGCAAACCTGGCAGATGAGAAGCACATCCCTACTTGGAGACCAAATCTCCAAGTCCTGGTGAGGATTCCCCCCGGCCAGCTACCACAGAGATGGTCACACAGACCGACCCACGGCTGGGAGGGCAGAACAACAGCATCAGAGCCACTCATGCAAGCTGACTCAGCCCGCTTACATTCCCAAGGTGTGCCAAGGGGAGGCAGTGGGGTGCTGGGCAAGTGGTGGGTAAGATCCTGCTGGATGTGGGAACCCATCCCAGGTCCACGCAGTTTATCCAAAAATAATCACTGGGCTCGCTGCCATTTTTCCACCCTTTGTCCCAGCGCAGATATTTGTGAGGCAGAGCTGCTGCTCGCCGGAGCACGTTGCAACAGTGATAAGCATGCACCAGGGGCACTGACAGCGCTGAGCACCGCTTGCCCCACATGGTGCCGCCACGGTCCCACAGCCCCCAGCTCTGCCCTTCCATATCCCTGCACGACCTGGAGCCTGACAGCCAGGGATTGCTGCAGAAGCTGCAAACGCAGAGCACGGACTGCTTGTCTTGTAGAGAAAGTCCAGGGATTCCAAAGGCTGCGATCAGCTGTCCCAGTTGTGCCACACAGTACCGTGCACAGCACTCAATGAAGCTGTTAATGGCCCTCACATGTCAATGCAGCACCTGGTGCACAGCACCTGCCCTCCTGTCACATCTCCACGCAGACAGCTGAAGACCCCCCTTCAAACACGCGTTCCGAGAGGTAAGAATGAAACATGATCACTTTAGGAAACCTTTTCCATCTGTGCCCTGGTTTCTTTTTGGTGAGCCATTTCTGAGACTCTTTGCACAATCACAGTTTTTCTAATTACTCTCTCCCGCGCCTGGAGGCCAGGGCTCTCTGGGCAGCCTTAGGATGCTCTGCTACGGCCAATGAATGGCACCAGTGACAACAAGCCTCTATGCTAAGAGACCTTTCCTGATGTACACTTGTTTCTGAAGGGCAGCACGCGGGTGAGAGGAGCTTCACGCTTCTCACTGCTCTGGAATAATGTTCAGGACATATAAGCTTTAATACAATTTTTTGTTAAGCAGTTTCACATCGGCAAATTTCAATTAATTCCCTTAGCAACACATTGTTCCATGTTCCACTGGAGGAAGAGATGGCCCCTCCCCTTCTATTGCTGCTGAATGCCACCCTGCTTCTCTCCCTGCCAAAAATACTCCAACTGGAACAAGAAAGGAGAAAAACGACTAAAAATAATATCTGCCGACCAACCTTGCTTTGGGGTGCTGGCCACGGGGACGGGGGCGCTGGTGGCAAGGTGGGTGCTCTCCACTGGCCCGTAGAGCGCAGGGCCGGGCTCGGGGACCTGGCTGGGCAGCTGCTGCAGGTGAAAAACAGAACAGGGCGGCAATGAGCGTGAGAACAGAAAAACCGGCAATGCAAATGTGAGCAGGGCAGGGGGAGATGAGAAGGGCAGGGGGGAGAAAGAAAAACCAAGAGGCAGGGAGAAAAGGAGAGATGACAGTGCAGAGGGAGCCTGATGCTTCCTACATGCAGAAACAAACTGCAGGAGCAGCAGGTCACACAGCTGAGAAAGATGCACCTCCTGCAGAACCCGACCTGGCAGAGCAGAATGCTCAGGAGATGGGTGCCCAGCTCCTCCTGGACACGCTGTCAGAAATCCACGCTGAATGCATTTCCCTAAAAAGCAGCTCTGGCCATCTGCTTCCTTTCCTGGGACTCCTCTTTCCAACTTTTTCAGCTACTGCCTCTGAGCAGGGCAGATGCACTTGCTTAACAGAAATTACAGATGCTGTTGGGACAATAACTTTGAATTTCCTGGCTTGAGTGGGCTTGAACTTTCATTTGTGTTGCACTAATGAACTTTCTCTGGTGAGCTCTATTTCAGAGTTCTTCTGTCATTAACAAAAGTGGTTCCAAGTAGCTCATTTGTCATGGTTTTGTGATTTTCGGTTATTGGTATTCCACATCATAACATCATGTAGTGGATGTACCTGGTTCTCAGAAGAGAAGGACTACTACATTCCCCACGGTACTTTTCTCCTCTGTTACCATTTTCCAGCCGGAGGGAAAAGATAGAAGCTCGCAGTATAAGAACTTGCAGATCACGAGACCTCGTCCCTTTTTCCGCCGTCTCTCGTCTTGGCAGCACCTCGCTCTCCAGCCGTCTTATCGTCGGTAGTAGAGTAAGGCCTACCTTGACTTTGGGACATTCTCTCTCTCTGTATTGGATTTATCAGCTTAAATTGTAATTATATTGTATTATAGTGTGTTGTTTTGCATGCCGATATTTTATTTAGTAAATTAGTTTGTTTCTCCTCAGATTGTTGCCGCTGTTCTTTGCTCTCAGGGCCATCTCCTTACCCTTTTCCCCTTTTCCCTTTTCCTGGGGCGTGGACCCGTGGATCCCCCGTCCCCTTCGTCACGGAACCGGGCCGAACGCCCGTAAACCGTTGACATCATTAAAATGAAGCTTGGCTATGAAACAATGAAGTATTTGCACACCTTGCTCAGAGCAGATGATTGGACATCACCATTGTGCTCTGCATACAAATGACAGCTGATAAGAAATCTAGGCTTATTAACCTCCTTTGAGAAGCATTTATTTTGTCCCATTTGACTCAACTGTAGTTCCTTAAAATAGATTTCTGAACACAGAAGCAACCCGGTGAGTGCCTGCATTAGCTGCTCCACCCACTAGACTCTGAAACCGCTGTTTGCAGCTCATCCACGCTTCCATTTTCAGACTCTGTGGTCCCTGTCAAGGTGGACGCATGCTCATAGCATCACTGCCCATCTGCATTGCTCTCTTGGTCCAGAAAGGACCCAACAGCCCCAGGTTTCCCATCAGCTTAACTGTCAGCCACAGCACGCAGACTTCTCAGGTGATACAGAGGCTCCGAAGGGTTCAGATCAGAATTTTTCAAAGGATTTATGGACTACTGAAAATAACAGTTTGGGATATTTATGCTTTTTCTTAGGTCAGAAAAATGCCTTTTCTGTTGATTTGGTTTTCTTGTTTGTTTCTTTCTTTTCAGAGGCTGAACATACCAAGCCCAGATTCGGAAATTCCATGATAATCGTCCTGAGTTACCGTCACTCCAGCACCCTAAAACAAGACTGCTAAAGCAGGAAGGCTTCAGTACGGGCAGTAACGTGATCTGAGATGTATCACCAACCACAGGCATGACCCATGGGGTGCATGAGCCACTAGTGGAAACACCACGTCCTCCCCAGAGTCTTCACCAGCTCCAACCACCACTGCGGACACACACAAGGGGAGGGACTGGCAGCAGCTCCGCACGTTGCAGGCTGTGGGTCGCTAAAAACGACCACACTCAGGGGAAAAAAAAAAAGCTTGAAGGACATGAACAACTTAGGGAAAGACCATCCAGATGTCACTGGTGTGAATGGAAGATAGAGAAGCGGCTCTAACAAAGGGCAAAGCCACGCAGGAACGCTGTTACCTGAGGTGGGGTCGGTGTGGAGGTGGGTCTGACGATGGGCGGCGTCGGGTTCCTGCTGCCCCCACCAGACATTATTTCTTCTGTTATATCTTTGCCCCCCTGGTTCGGATCTCGGATCCGGATCTACAGTTTGGAACAAAGAAAGAGTTTGAGTAAGTCTTCCTTTACACGCTGTCCCTGGGGCTCGTGGACAAGACACACTGCCATCCCACTCAGCACGAGATGCTCCGGGCTGAGCTCTGCAGGAGCACTGCAGCATGGTTTGTTCCAGCAACCTGAAACGCACGGTACGTTGTCCCCTCATCTTGAAACCTGATTTAACCAAAATGCTCATCAAATACACACACCTCTTCAAATTCCCTTGGATCTAAAGCAAGTGTGGCACAACTTTAAGAAGAAATACGTGTCTTGCTGTGCATCTATGTCTCTGTTTTTGGAAAATAAGCTTAGTGACAGTTGGAAAATCTAGCAGACAGTTTAGCTACAGAAATACACTTGCCAGATAAAGTGCAAGAGAAAATAAAATAAAAAGCCTTTCTGTTTTCCCCTTCCACACCGAGGAAGAGCATGCCATCCAAAACCAAACACCTGAGAACACGATAACTGAACGCCCAACCTGCACCCGAGACACCGCGTTACTATGGGTGGGAATTCGTCAGGTCGTGTGGAATGGAGTATCAGTGGATATACTCCTCAGTGTACAACATGTGGGATTCCATGAACTGCACAAGTGTGTCCCTTTCCGGCTGGCTGTGACGTTACAAAACGCAGCACAGAAAGCTTCCCCGTCACACCGCAACGAAGTCAGCACTGCGCGGTGCTAACGCAATGTAGGTGTGAGAGGGAACAGTCAGCCCCTCTGAAGACAAAGCTCAGGTTTCAGCTCAAACCCTCAACAATTTCCTTCAGCCTTACTGGCAGGGCAGCACTCAGAGAGGAAGGTACTGTCAGCGAGGTTCCCTTACCGTTTTTTTCTCTCTTTTTGCTGGTGGAGGCTGCTGCTGCTGCGTAGGCACTATGATGGGCGCTGACTGATACACCGGTTGACTCGGGTAGAAAGGTGTTCCTGGGAAAGGACAGCGCAGAAATCAGTGAGAGATTCAGCTCGTTCGTTAACAAAACAAAACCAAGCGCAAGAGGTGAAGCTGTCCACCTGCTCTCCCGCAGTTCCTCTGAGAAACACAACTTCCAGCTGCAAATCAGACTGTTTTGCTTTTCCCCACTTCCACGAAACGGGAGCTGCTGCTCCAGCAAGACAGGAGATGAGGTCACTACTTCATATGAAAGCTGAGCACTTGCCTCAGTTTCTGAAAGGCTGCTGAAATCCCTGGGGCAGGAAAAGCAATGTGCCCCCCTTGGGCTCCTCTGCTTGGTGACACAAAGAAGCATAGCCACAGACACCACTCCAAAATCACATCGCAGTGCTGGCTGCATGCCTAACAACCAACACCATTGCATTTTCTTCACTTTACACAGTGAGACCGGCTCATGGAGACTGGGTTCTCTCCAGAAGTACCCGACAAACAGGAATGTCACAGCAGAGCCGCCTCCTGTCCATGTACCAGACACCAGGCAAGCGTGCAATGCAGGGCTATCATCTGTTTTTCCATGGATGCTAGATGGCTGCCTGCCTTCACTTCCCCCTGAAGGATTATGATTTATTCTTCAGTTGAACTAACCTTTAAATGGGAATGAAAATCTGCACTGTACTTCTGACGTCTTTGTGACCGCTGTAACCAAAACAGGAGGTTACTGATATCTCAAGCAAGTGGAGAAATTCATGAAAGCCAGTGAACCCAGCCCTGCACAATCTGATTTGCAACTCCAAAGGATGCATTCCTCAAGCTGTAAGCTGGAAAGCAAGAGCTGGGAGCAGGCTCCCTCAGTGCACGCTCAGAGCAAGAAGTTTTCTGCCTCGCAGCAGCAGGCAGGGGCTGGAAGCAGAGCGCTGCATGGCACTGCTCAGAGTACTGCGTATTGAACAGTCTCAGTTCAGTGCTCATTTCAGACAAGTTTTACCCTTTCTCCATTCACTCATCATTTCAAGGCCTTTCCCAATGTATCACGGAAACTTGCGGATCAGTGCGAGAACAACACACTGCAAAACTCAGACAGTTAAAAAAAAGAAAAGCACTTTCCATCTTCCCAAGTTTTGTCTTCTGCGGCGCTTTCCCTCATCAACTTCCCTGCAGCTGTCAGACAGAGGAGCTGCACATCCAGCAGCTGTGCCGTGCTGCCCTACCGCCACAGCTTCAAGGGAGGGGCCTGTCAAACCAACTCGGGTTTCCCAGGGTTCCCAGAAGTGGGCAAGGCAAGGTAAATAAATGACAGATAATAACAGTGATATGCATTACTGCAGGACACCTATTGCTGCAGCTCATTCAAACAGAGCTGGTTTGTCTGCACTGACAGATCCCGCAGAAAGCCTTCGAGGGAACTGTGCTGCAAGTGCGCTATGTATCACATATGGCAGCACGCTAGAAATGACAAAGGGCTTAATTACTTCTGTATAGAAGACATCTGCCAAAGGAAGAGGTGTCATGGGACAGACGGACGCTCGCCCGTCTGTATGCGGGAAGCCAGGCGAGGGGCAGCGGTGAGCTGCTGGGGGTGGAGGAGGATGCCCCTCTGCTTTGTGGTGTGGCTCTGAGCTTCACAGCCTGAGGAATGGTGTCACACACACTGCACAGTGCATGCAAACAGCCACAGTACACGGCACAGGGCGACCACACACCCCGCAGCACCAGACAGCAGGTAAGCCACAGGGCCTGCCCTTCTCCCTTTCTAAATACCAAACGAGGAACACGGGAACCAAAGATGTTAAATTCTCCCTTGCTGTGCACACACTGAGGGCACAGCTCAGTGGAAACCAGGGCTCTGACATGTACTGACAGCACCTTAATCAATAATAATGATTTAGCAGGGAATAATAGCTAGCCACTATTCTTGCTCATGTGTGTCTGTGGGTAGCTCTATGAGTTGCAGCCTTTCCTTGAGCGTTCATACAAACAAAACTCCGTTACTGTGATTTTTTCAGAAGTGAATAATAAGGGCCGTGACACAGCCAAATCGAGCAGCTATTTAAAGTTCAAACAAATGCTAATCCAGTTTGGTATTATAAATCTTCAGCTTGACAAGAGCAAAAAACAAGTCCAGGAAATCTCCAAGCAGAACTCACCGTAGGCGTTGGGGAATTCTCCAGGACCCGGACCTGGATAGAAGGGGCCTGGCCCCGGCGGCTGAACAGGGTACTGCTGGGGGGGCCCGACGTACGGGGGGCCGCTGTGGCGATACTAGGAGGAAAAAAATAACCACCTGCTTACAAAGAGTAGGGCAATGGCGTGCTGACAAATAAAGAAAATGTAACAGAACCCTCAAAAATCAATAAATATTAGATTGTCTAACTTCTTTACAAAAACAAGTCACTCCCCTGCTTTCAGTAAAGCTGCGTTTTTATAAAGCCCAAGGTTTTAGAGCTGTTAAGTCAATTTAAGTACATTTACAGCATATTCCAGCAGCTTGGTTTCACACTGTTTCTGAGAGGATCTCGAAAACTAAAGAGATAATTTATTCCTAATGCCTCCGTGCTCAGATGAGCAGATACTTCATAAAGGAGAAGGCCAGGGTCTAAATACGCAATGAGAGTTACATCTCTCCCCCTCTTCTGACGCTGCAGCAGGCACTGAGAAAATCCAGACAGAGCAAAGGTTCCTTGGCAGCTTCTGAAGTGCGTGGGAAATGTATCTGTACCTGTGGTATACAGTACTGGGGAGCCTGAGGCATGGGATACGGCATCGGCAGGTGATTAACCATCATGATGTGTTGGTTGGTCTGATACACTGCGGTCGGTGTTTGTGCACCAGGACGGATGGAAGGGCTGCTGTTCTGGATGGTGGCTCGTGGAGGCTGGATCTGAGGCCTCTGAAAAAACTGGGGCAGGGAACGGAGAGAGGGAGGAGAGAGGAGAGAACAAAGAGTCGGTCAGTCCTGCTGGGGAAGGATGTGCAGCACCATTACAAAGGCAGACAATATTGCCATTCAGTACTACTTCCAAAGGGTTGCCACACATTCAGAAAACTGCAGGACAATTTCTGACTATTTGTAAACAGCAAGTTCATGCTATCACCTTCGATTTTTGCCGCGTGTGAAACTTTACATCTAGCTATTAGTTTGTATCTACTGAATTATACATCTCAACTTTCACAGCAACTATCAGAAACATGATTTCTGTCAAATATATTTTTATAAGGTGGGCTGACTGCCAAAAGCCACCTTTCTCAAGAAATAAAAGATCAAGGCAACTGTTCCAATCTAACTCCAGAACAGCTGAAGCCCCGGCTTTACGAAGACCGGAGATGCCCCGTGCAAACCGAGCCATTGGCTTTGTCTTGTGCTCCGTTTTCAAAAGGGTGGCAACCTCTTCCAGGTGGCACCAAGCTCCCCTACCATGTTTGCATGAAGTGATACCCCACATGAGTAGAACAGGTCCAGGAAACCAAGGAACCCACTGGAACGTGCTCAGGTCTCAACTCGGAAGCACTGGGAAAGGCATCAGCATCCCAGCACGGAACATTCACAGCAGCCCTCGCTCCGGCTGCAAGTCTTGGCAACCCTCAGACTCAGTTGGTAAGGTATACAGCAGACAGTCAGGCATTCACTAACAGAATAATGATGCGAGTGATAAAGAGACACTTATGCCATGCAGAACCAGGAGTTAAAATTACCTGTATAGGTCTGAATCCTCCCTTCAATAACGAAGCAAGAAAGCAGCAGGAAACAGAAAGAAAGCCAATGGAACAGCTTACAGATCAATAGGAAAGAACAGGATTTAACATGCACCCTAACTGCACACAGCTCCATTCATCTTTCTGCCCTGCTGTGACTAACGTCTTACAGAAACAGCAAGAAGAACCAGTACAGGACTGTCCTACCAGAACCCCACATCGGGGTCAGAAACTCCTCTTGAAAAGTTTCATACGGAAGGACAAAAATTAATAATAACAATAATAAAGAAGAAAAAAACTATAATTAACTGCAGGAAATGTGATACTACACGGAGACTCTATATTTACTCAGTTCATAAGTCAAACATTTTTCCTTTCTAGTCTCTCTCAGTAATACATAGTAGATAAAGCAGTGACACATGCTCAGATCATGGGTTTGGTCTCCACTTCTGCATCCAGACTGGAAGGATAAGAAATGCCATGTATTTAATTGCTAAGCAAAAAAATAATAATAAAATTAAGTCATCATACATCACACCGAAGACAGCTGACTGATGAAGTGTATCAATGCAAATAGTCTGTGAGTAACTGCATCATGAGCGGTGAGAACCAAAAAAAGAGAGGGTAACTGCTAAAGAATGAAAGCATGAGCTGGGTTTGTCTGCCTCGGCACTCGGAAAGAACGGGGTAGGGCGAAAAGAAGCTGTGACGCCTCTATGTGACATGACAATGAAATTAAAATGGTCACTCTGGCTCTCCTGAGCACTCTATGGTATCTACAGTGCTCCCATAGCAAACCACGTCTCCAGAGAAGGCACTCCCTGCTGCAGAAATCTAGACACAGTTAAGATGAGCACCAGGCTTTATGTCCAACCCTGTGAACCTGGGTGAAGAACCATCACACTGCTCCGTGTGACCTGAATTAGGAGAAGGCAGCTGCCTGGGGGGATTCTGAAAGTAAGGGCATGGGAGGACAGGAAGAGCAACATGCTGCTCTGCTCCTCCGCTAACACAAGTTGTGTGGCTGTCTAGATGCAGGGGAACCACTACTAGGATATATGCTAAATTTATAGTGAGATTAACTGAATTCTGCAATTCTTCAATATCTGAAGACATCAGAAAGTGCAAAAAGAATTCTTAAAGTGTTTTCTTTCATTGCCACTTCTCTTCATTACTTTCAGAGCTACTTATAAACGTGCAGAATCATCAGCAGGGATCCCTTGGAAGGGCCTGTACCCAAGGTTCAGGAATGAATGAAATCACGTCCCTTCTTCATCCACTGCCAACTGCTGAGTAATGACCACTGCTACGTTGTCAGCAGGTTGCAGAACTCTAGGAGACGCAAAGTGCGATAAGGAATGAAGAAGGGAAGGGACAGAAGGGAAGGGAAGAAAAGAGAAGAAGAGAGGTCAATAGCCACCATGGTTCTGCATCCATCCAGAGTGAAGGTGGCAGAGATGGATGCTCCCCAGCAGCAAGGCAGCAGCTGGGAATCCTGCAGCACTGCACGCAAGTGCCACCCCGCACTCCTGCAGACAAGCTTCAGGGGCCTGCTGGTAACACAGCACTGAAACGGCGGAGGAAAACCTGACAGCAATGGAAAGTGCTGGCTTACAGACAGCTGTTCCTTTCTGCCTCTGGCAGAGCATGAAACACAAGGGGTAGGGGAGACATGCTGGAAAAACTGCTCCTCATGGAACAGAAGCCAGCTCTCCTTCCTGCCTTGGCAGAAGGAATGAAAGCACACCCTGTACACCAAGTTGGGTGGTGGCAGGCAGGACTGCCCTTCCATCAAGCATTCAGTAACACCAGGGGAGTGCCAAGCTGTTCTATGGCAGAAAGAGAACCTCCAGCAAGGAAGCTCAGGGTTAAGCAAGCAAACCAACCAAACCAACAACCCTTCCACAACACTGCCCACACCATCACAGAGGGAGCTCGGATCCAGAGAGGAAGGGGAAAAAAAAATGAAGGTTCTCATTAGTTCTAGGAAGAAGGACACAGCAAGAAGAGAAGCAGATCCATTATTCCAACAAGACAACCAGAGGATGTGGAAGGGCAATCCACAGAGGTCTCCAGCAAAGTCTGAATTACTCTGAGTTATTCCAGTTCCTGTAAGTCAAATTAAAATACACAAGAAGATCAGGTTTGAGAGCACTGTGCAGCAGATTTGTTTATGGGTTTTACTGCCCAAACACTGCGCTGCCAGACTTGATGCTTTCTCCACTCTTCTTCCCCTTCAAAGCTAAACTAGCAATATTTAAAGTCACTCGTAGAAATATTTTACTACACTGATTTGGTTTGCTACAAGATTTGTCTTGCAAGGTCAAAAAGATGCCCACACAGACATCATTTTCAAGTAATGCTAATGGAACCCTACAGGAGAATCACAGGAGGTTAAAAACAAACATTTTGCCCCCCTTTCTTCCAGAAAGTGCAGAACTCGGCACGGAGCATTAGAGTACCCACACAGGGGCAGAAGGAAGGTGCCCTGGTGCAGAACCCTTCCTGTACCACTGTCTTCAAAAATTAAGCCCTTCTGTATCTCAGTGATGGTCAAATTAGTGCAAAACATACTCCAGTCAATGAGCAAGCAGAGAATAGCTGAGCTGCGGTGCTCAAGTCCCAGTCTCACCCCTCATCTGTCCACCTCTGCTAGCTGAACTCTTCCAGCCTGCTTATCCAACAAGCTCTCATCATCTCAGCAGCCCTCCATGTACCTGCCCAAGGGAATCTTTCTGGAAAACAAGAACAGGAGAATCACACACATGCTCCAGACAGGGTTTTGTCACTATTTCCTAACTCCGCAGTAACAAATCCTTTTTCCAGCTGGAAATAACTGCTCTTGCTCATGTAATGATGGCTTCACACAAGGGTCTCAGCCAACACTGGGTACTTCCCTTGGCACTGAAGTGTGCGGGTTTGAACTCTGTGATGCTGAACTACACCTTGCTTCCACTGCACTGGTCCTTCTCACACAGCCTCCCTATGCTGCCTAGCATATTTCCCAGCTTTGTACTCATTCAGTTTGCTATAGACACGTACCTGCTACTTGTGCCAGGGTGACTAATGAAGGAAATCCACCACGAATCTCCTGCCTACCCTCTCAGCCACTTACTCTTTAATCAGTTCTTACAGATAACCCAATATTCTTCCATTAAGCATCTTCTGCCTTAATTTTCCTCCCACGTGCGACCCTGTGGTCCCAGGCACTGCCTGCTGAAGGGCAGCCATAAGAGGCACCAGGTTTGCAATCCGGCAAATCAATGACCAAAGCAAGTGCCAACCTCCTGATAAACCTCCGCTGCGTTTTAATTGATTTTCTATTGACTCCAGATTTCTAAGTCCTCACTCCTAGGGAAACGCTCTGAAAGCTCCACTGAGCAGCGCAGTTCCTGAGGACAGCAGATCACACGGCACACACTGGGCGCTGCTCAGACAGCCCCACGCTGCAGCGAGGCTGGAAGCTGCAATGGGTCCGTGGAGCCTTGCACACAGCTGCAGAGAAAGGCAGTAAAAGCAAAGCTCAACCCGCTGGCTATAAGCCACCAAACGGTTTGTCCCCAGTGACCAAACAAACTCCGGGAGCAAATCTCCGACCTCTCCACACCACAAGGCTTTGTAACACAGCACACAGCCAGCACCTTCTGTTGGATGAGCCATACTCACAAGAACTCACACAACCCCAACAAAAACTGCAATGAGCTACAACTGCAACCTCAAACTGAATCAGCCTGCCATAGCCGGTAAACTCATCTCAAATACAATTGTAAGCCATACAACCTTTGAGTTTATACTTATTCTAATCTCTGTTTTTAATTTTACTGGCCTCTTCAAAGCATCCATTCTAAAATATCCCGTGTGCTCCTGAAGTTGCTTCCCAAATAGAAGGTTTTTCTACATTTTTGGACTTCAGCTCTAAAGAAAATTGCTATTTCCAGTTGTGAGGATCAGAAGCAACAAGGTGACTCAACAGCCTCATGGAGAAGGGAAGAATACAAACAGGAGCAGAACAGGACATGGGATTTCCAAACCCAGACCCAAGGCAGCACCCCTGGGCTGTGCAGGAAGCCACAAGCGGACAGTGTAGGTAAAAATACCGCTGCAGAACACTCGACGGCACGCATCTGCTCCCTGCCAGAAAGCCAGGCTTCCCAGCCGTGCCTCCATGGCTGCATTACTAGAAGCAAGGATTAGTTGCACACATTTAATTTTTAATCAGAACCACTGTGGTTGTTTCCATTGGACTTCACCTGCTATTCACTGAGCACAGCACCCTAAATCTCATTTTAATATTTTCTGTCACATAGACTTCAATGACACTTTCTATAGCACTGGCTGGCTTGGGACCATTGGAGCAAGCATTCCCAACCAAAAAGAGATTGCTGATAAAGCTGCCCCCACCAACTTCAGCTGCTTGAATCACGCTAATTTGAGGACTCCAAAGATTTAGTAATTACAAGAAATAAACATTAAAGAATAATCCATCCTTTGACTGAAAAAGACGCAGGATAAGTAACAGGCATGTTAATGGCATCACATAGATCGTTACAAACCTCGTTGTATTGCTGCCTTCCTACAAGAACAAGTTACATCACTGTAACACACAGCAGCACCGCTGTGGGTGATGCACTTAGGATTTTTTAGGGTACAAAATCAGCTTCAAAGTCTGCTGTTCGTATTCCATGTTTCTCTATTTCAGCATGCTACATTTTTCCAGTTCATGCAAGAAGAATAATTTACATTGGACTAAAAAATCCTCGTGTTGGCTCTGTGATGAGTTCATCCCAACAGCTGTCACCCCTCTGCATGGATTGGTGGCAAAAATCCCTTTCTCCATTCCCCCGAGTCTGCATGATGGGCTAAGACCTAGGCTGGAATTAAAAGTTACAGGGTGTCCAAGTCAGGAAAACACTCGGGAAATTACAAACTCTACTGGTGGGCAGGGTCATAACTGGGTCCAAAGAAAGTTTTATGACAGCAGTGTGCTGGAGTACTATCAGCGAGCCCAGCCAGCACTGCGAGCATCTCCTGAAGGGCTGACTTGCCTCACCACGGAGCCTCCTCTTCCAGGTTCTGCCTCCAGCAACTTGGTAAATGTTACGAGACTTATTAACAGCTCACAATTTGTCTTAATATCAATCTACGAATTAACTATTGATTGACAAGCATCACAGAATCATAGGGGTTGGAAGCTACCTCTGGAGATCCCCTAGTCCAACTCCCGTCTAATCCCCTGGAGCAGGATGCCCAGGAAAGCTTCCAGGTGGGTTGTGAATATCTCCAGAGAATGAGACACCCCCACTTCTCTGGGCAGCCTGCTCCAGGGCTCTGCCACCCTCAAAATAAAAAGTTTTTTCTGACGTTCATATGGAACTTCTGGGTTCCAGTTCGTGCCCATTGCCCCTTGTCCTGTCACTGGGAATCACCAAGAAGAGCCTGGTGCCATCCATTTGCCTCCTGCCTTTCAGATGTTTCTAAGTGTTGCTCAGATTCCCTCTCAGCCTTCTCCTCCCCACACTGAACTGCCCCAGGGCTCTCAGCCTTTTCTCATACAGTGGATGCTCCGGGCCCGGATTGTCTCTGTAGCCCTCCACTGGACTCTCCCCAGCAGTTCCCTGCCTGCCTTGAACTGGGGAGCCCAGCACTGGGCCCAGTGCTCCTGATGTGGCTTCCCCAGGGCAGAGCAGAGAGGAGGAGAATCTCCCTCACCCTGCTGGCCACGCTCTGTGCAATGCACCCCAGGGTCCCATTGGCCTTCCTGGCCATCAGGGCACACTGCTGGCTCATGGTCACCCTGCTGGCCACCAGGACACCAGGTCCCTCTCTGCAGAGCTCCGCTCCAGCAGCTCAGCCCCTAGCCTGCACTGATGCATGCAGTTGCTCCTCCCCAGGTGTAGGACTCTACACTCGGTCTTGATGAACCTCATCAGGGTCCTCTCTGCTCAACTCTCCAGTCTGTCCAGGTGTTGTTGAATTGCAGCACAGCCTTCCTGTGTGTCAGCCACTCCTTCCAGTTTTGTATCATAAGCAAACTTGCCGAGGGTGCATCTATCCCTTCATCCAGGTCATTGATGAAGATGCTGAACAAGACTGGACCCTGTACGGACCACCAGGGAACACCACTAGCTACATGCTCCCAGCTAGACTCTGTGCCACAGAGCCCTCTAAGCTCTGCCAGTCCTCAATCCACCTCACTGCCCCCATGTCTATCCCACACTTCCCATGCTTGCCTACAAGGATGTTAAGGGAGACAGTGTCAAATGTCTTGCTGAAATCAAGTTAGACAACATTAACTGCTCTCCTCTTGTCTACCCTGCCAGTCGTGACATCATGGTCAAGCATGATTTCCCCTTGGTGAACTCACATTGACTACTCTCGATATTTCTTCTCTTCCACTTGCTTGGAGATGACACCCATAAGTCTCTTCATCACCTCTCCCAGGGATGGAGGTGAGGCTGACCGGTCGAGTTGCCCAGCTCCTCTTTCTTGTCTTTTCTGAAGGCTGGAGTGACACTGGATTTCCACCACTCTTCAGGCATCTCTCTCATTCCCCATGACCTTTCAGAGACGACAGAGCAATGTTCAGCAATCATTCCGCAAGTCCCCTCAACACTCATGATTGCAGCCCGCCAGGGCCCATGGATTTGCATGTGTTAGGTTTGCCTCAACGACATCTGACCAGATCCTCCTCAACCAAAGGAAAGCCTTCCTTCCTCCAGACTCTCTCTTACCTCCAGGGTTTGGGATTCCTGAGTGCCAGTTTCAGTAGTAAAGATCAAAGCAAAGAAGATGTTCAGCAACTCCACCTTCTCAGCGTCCTCTGTTACCAGGGCACCCACCTCATTCAGCAGCAGGCCCACATTGTCCCCAGTCTTCTTTTTGCTATTGACATACTTAAAGAAGCCCTTCTTCTTGTCCTTGACCTCCCTTGCCAAATTTAATGCCAAGTGGCCCTTAACCTTCCTCACTGCTTCCCTGAATGCCCTGACAATGTTCTTATATTCCTCCAAAGCGGTCAGGTCCTTTTTCCACACCATAAATTTTCTTCTTCCACTTGAGTTTTTCCATGAGCTAACTGCTCATCCATGTGGGTCTTCTGCCACCTTTGCCTGATTTCTTACTCACAGGGATGCACAGATCTTAAGCTTAGACAAAATGGTGCTTGAATGTCAACCAGCCTTCTTGGCCCACTCACCTTCCAACACTCTAACCCATGGGATACCTCCAAGCAGTCCCGGAAGAGGTCAGACTTGGCTCTTCTGAAGTCCAGGGTTGCAATCCTACTTATTGCCTTGTTTCTTCCATGCAAGATCCTGAACTCCACCATCTCATGGTCACGTGCATCCAAGGTTGCCCCCAGCCTTCACGTCCCCTGCCAGTCCCTTCTTGTAAGAACAAGGTCCAGCAGCAATCTCTCCTCATTGACTCGCCCGCCAGCCTGCATCAGAAAGCCATCTTCAGTGTGCTGCAGGAACATCCTCGACTTTGTGTGCATGGCAGTGTTGCTTTTCCAGCCAGCATCAGAGTGACAGAAGTCTCCCACTATGCATTATCAATATCATATAATATCAACACAGAGCTGAAGTTAAGGTCAAGAGCAAAATTACCTAAACAAGATACTCTGTCATTCTGCACATTGCACAGTAATCCTTGCAAACATTCCTCCACCGCTGCCTGTCAATGCAATCCCTTGCCATGCACAAAAATAATTTCTCTCTCTCTCACATGATGTTTGCCTGCAAGCAAATGAAATCCAGCAAATGCCTCATTCTACCCTGTAAGCCTTTTTTTGTGTCCTGCTCTGGAAGAGTGCGTGCCTGCTACTGCTCGCTGAGGCACAAAGCACAAAGCTGATCGGTGTGCCTGTGCGTGTCCCACTCACCTGCTGTCCCAAAGGTGTGCACCGCTCCTGCATCAAGCCCCTCAGACCAGCAGGAGTGATGTGACACCTACAGCTCTCCTGGAACATGCCTTCTGTGACTTAAGCCCATCCCAACATTGCCGGAATTAACTGAATATTTTTTTTCCATTAACTTGGTGCAAACAGAGTTTCTTTCCAAGGAAAGAGAAGGAAGAGTGCCATGGAAATGACTGAGCTGGGAGAGCCCTCCCATACCACTGTGCCTCTCCTCTGCTGCCCAGCAAATCCAGGTGGCTCAGGCCACCTCTATCCCCACTACAAGAGGGAACAAAAACCAGTCCCCAGGGACGCTGACAAAGAGCTTTGGCACAGACCATGCTGGGGTTGTTGGAAAAGACAGCCTTGGACGGGTCAGAACAGAGCTGCATGTCTGTCCAGATCCCTCTGGTATTTCATCCTCCCTACCAACAAGTGCTCCCCTTGGCTTTCGGAACTATTCCTTATTTTTGTTCTTCTTAGTCAAGTATTTCTAATGACGTCCTAGTCATACTATGAATACTACGAAGATTCCTAACGTCTGGATTTCAGATATTGAGGGAAAGAAAAACACTGCGCAATGTAATGATAACAGATAACCAGGCCTATACACAAGGAATGTATGAATTTGAATTTCTGCATTTAAAAAGCAGGATTTTCACAAAGACTTGAACGCTCAGTTCTCATTGATGTCTTCAGCTCAGGCAACATAATCCACTGAGCACTTTCAGAAACGTTAGCTCCTAATCACTTGAAAAGGCAAGCAAATCTCACACATACCTGGCAACCTCTACACGTTCTTCATTCCTATGGAAATGGTGTAAGTGGGGTGGTTAATGAGTGCAGTGACACCAAACAGGAGCTACATGTTACTCTGCATTGCAGGCAGCTTGTTAGCGGGGTTATGTGGGTGCTAGCAGCTAGAACGGGGCTCCGAAGCCAGCCTCCGCCCCGGGTTAGTGGGTGACAGCCTCGGACCACCCCCTCCCCCAGCAGATTAGTTTAGGATGATAATGAAGGGGCAGGGTACTGTACCTGGTGATGGGCAGGTCGAGGCCCCGCTGCAAACTGGGGAAAGGCGGGAGAAACAAACACAAAAGGAAAGGCACAAAGAGTCAGAAACACCACAACGAAACCAAAATGTCACACTCTATGCAAAAATAAACCCACAAGAAAAACCACAAACAGTCAAAGCTTTGCTGCAGGACAGTGACAGACAGGTACTGAGATATAACGGGTGAACGCCGCTGAGGGGAGTGTGCTGCTGTGGAGCTGGCAGACAAACAGCCAAAGCTGCCGGTCGTTTAGAGGTGCTCTGGGGCACGAGCGCAGGCATTCGTTACCCTGGCCGGGAAAAAACTCGAAGCAGTGGTGAAGGTTTTCAGCTGTTTACGGTGGAGGTAAAAGGTTAAAGCAGCTGGCCTCGGAGCCGTTCCCCAGTCCGTACTGGGAGGGGTTGTCACCCCCATCTGAAGGACATGGGTTAAGCCGCGCTGTCCTCACGGGCACTGCCGGCACCGGGAACGGGAGGGCCCTCAGCCCCGAGCGGGGGCAAATTGCCTCCCACTCGCTCGGGTTACACAGGGAGGAAAGCATTCAGAATTTAACATGCTCGGTCAACATTAAAGCATTTTCCAATAATTAACGGGTTGTTAAAATAGAAATAAAAATGAATGCAAGTAATGGAAAATATAAATAAAGATGATAAGGTATCCTCTTTCAGAAGCCAAGTGAGGTATTTCAACTCTTAATTCTCAGCGTAATCAGCAGAATTCTCAGATGAGAACGGGTACACCCATTGGTGACAGCTCCAACAATTAAAGGGAGCAATGAGACTGGGTCCCACAGTGACGTTTCTCTGCGCGGCACTGCGCAGCGGTGCCCCACGTCCCCCTGCTGCTCCAAGGGCTGCCATGGATTCCACGGTAGAAAAGGACTAATGAGAAAAGCGATCAAAACTGACTGCTAATTACTGACTCTTGTAACATGAGATTTTTTCTCAGTCAGAATAAGTGGAGTGGGACTGACTTCCAGCCCTACATCCCAGCTATTTTATTAACATCAAATATGAGAGACAAATATTCACTGGTCCAGCTGATTTTCTCCCTAATAAACATTTTAATCACTCGTTTTCCATGTCTCCAAGAAGCAGTCCCTAATACCGGTGTTCATACACTGCCTCTACCTTCACCTCACTGCAATGTTTGGGTGGAAAGTCAAAAACCTTCAGAAATGAGGAAATATGCATACAGACTGTGACTAACGTTAGAGCTGATACAGAATCACCTGCGCTGACACACCGAATGACATCCCCACCCCTAGCAGGCACTCCTGAACAATCTCCCTCAGCTTTCCAGATAAGAAAAAGCGCGAAGGATTATCAGCTCTTAAGACCAAAGACCTGCTGACCAGCGGCTGCCATGGGAAATGCTGGCCTGCAGGAGCCAGCAGAGACGGATGCACTTTGAGTCCCTGTTCCTCAGGAAGAACTCCTCAAAAAAATGCTGGGTGTTTGAGAAGGAGGAATACTGCTGACCCTGGAAAGGCTGAGAGGGGCCTTTCTGGTGGGGCTGCATGCCCTGCTATATGCCAGTGAAAAATAATTACATCAGACGTATTTTAGAAGCACTAAAAAGAGAATAATGGGATGCAAAAACCTCCTGTTGCTTAAACTGAGGGCCAAAAAGCCTCTCTTATCACTGTTCTGCAATAAAGATTCATTTTCAACAAGAACTGGAAGCTTACACCTTAGGAAGCCAGAGACTATGCCAGTGTGAACAGCAATGTGTTACAAGAAAAAAAGTATAAATAAATAAAAACTAAACCTCAATGTTAGTGAAAAAATACCCTGATGTACTTTGCACTGGTCACCATTGGCTATTATTTTTTTAAAATTTTTTTTTTCTTTTTTTTTTAAAACAATTCAGGTTGACAGGATTCATTCCTCTTAGCAGCTGTAAGCAACAGAACAAACTGTAGTCACTGCCGGCTCGGATTCAAACAGACACTTTGCTCATCCGAGGGCCGTAGGATGAAAGCACAGCTCCTTGGTGAAACCTGGCTGCGGGAGCCTGGGCACGGCCGTTGCCTGCTGGTGGTGGTTCAGCACAGGGCGCACCTATCTGGAAAGAGCCATGGCTGGATGGCACTAATGCCATTTGGGCTCTCTCTCGCCAGCGTGGGCTTTGGCAGACCTACAGTGGGCAGCTGGTGCTGCGATCACCTAACGGGTCGTTTGCAGCAGCATCGAACAACTCGGATTTCACTCTCCTTCCCCCTGCTGGATCTGCACCTTGACATTCCTGCTATCCAGCAGCAACGGCACTAGGAAGCTCATGGGGACAACACGTGAAGCCAGTTGGATTGCGAAGGCAGCTGTCCTGGGAGGAACAGAAAAGCCTGAACCGTGCAATTGCCAATGGCCCTGGGATGCAGAGACCACATGGAGGGAGCTCCGGCCACCCCGGCAGCGTCACCACGGCGGGACGATGGGGCCACGTGTGGGTGGCAGAGCCATCCTGCCGCCTTCCTCTGCCCCCTGCCTCCTTCCCCCGCCACCAAAAAAGAAGGTTAAAACTAAATGAAAAAAATAATAATAATAAAGTAAACCAAGGCCAGAACAAAATGCAAGAGTATCCCAGGAGCGGCCAGTCTTGCATTTGTTTTGGGGTGGGGAGGTGGAATGGAATGTTATGTGCGTGGCTTTTAGTAATGAAGGTGGAAATGGTCACTAGCAGAGCAGATGGTAAAAACTGCATACAGGAAAGTTAAAAAAAAAAAAATGGTTCACGACCACAGAGAAATGGCTGACAACTGCAGGCAAATTCTTCCTCAGTACCTCCTCAGTAACGGCTGAGCCCCTACAGCTTGACATGTTTTTGGCCAAATCTCCTGAAAACGTTATCTGTCGAGCAGAAAACCCAAAGTCACCCTGGTCTCTGTCCTACCAGGTCGGACCCTCCAAACTGCAATTCAACTTTGGATGTTCTGTCGCCATTTAACCTGGCAGGAACTGCCACGGGAGCTCATGCTTTTAGCGAAGAAGCAAACCATTGCATTTCTGTAGATCAGCCAACAAAAAGATGTGGTAAAAAAATAAAGAAATAAAGAAATAAAACAGTGCCATCGGCACAATTGCCTGCAAGAAGGAGTACAGTTTGTTATATTGCTTACAATGCAGTATTTTATCCAGCCTCTTCCAGCCAGGGACCTGTAAACCGGACTCTGTTCCAAAACCTTCCTCCTCTTCCAGTTGTCTGTGCAATGTATTGGCACTGTTCTGCTGGGCTGTCAAAAAAACTGGTTTAGAGATGCAGCTCTTCAGTCAGGTTTTGCTCCAGTTCTAACCATACCAATTTATTTTCACTTTTCAACAGTTAAAGATAAAGAAGTCGAATATACTTACTGAGAAAAGAGCTTTACCATCAGTATCCCACATTACTGATCAGAACAGGGGACTAGGGGAGCAGTGGGATCTGGTGGGGTCCCCAACACAGAAACATCATCAAACCTGGCATTAATTGGCTCACCCATTGCATAGAGGTCAGCAGCTCTCAGAACTAACCCTCCTGCAGCCCCCGGGGGCGGAACCCCCAGGATCGGGGCACACACATCAGTGCAGCCGCATGGAGGGAAGCTAGCCCTGTACTGTACCTGTTAAGTGGGCAAACAGAAGGCTTCTGTCTCGGAGGCTTTCAGTTGCCATGCTTCAGCAGCATTCATCTTACTCTAAAAAGAGAAGAGTGCTGGGAATGGTGCAGTGGTTTTACAGGTAACCTGAAGTGTTGCGACGCATCTGCGGGCTCACAAGAGACGTGGGGACTGCTGCTCCCTCGGCTACCCGAGGCTTTCAGCACCAGAGCAGCATGCTAGCAGGCCTGCAGCATAGGGCTAAGCATGCGATGCCACAGGAGGGTCTCCTGGCACCACGTGGGACTGCACTACGAGCTGAGATTCGCCAATAAGAGCTCAGGGAACCAAAGGCCTGTCGTAGCAGAGCAGTACAAAAAGATTACAGAGGACAACCAAACCTGAAGGCAGATGGATGGGGGCTTACCACAGCAAGATGGGGGGACACAGAAGCTCTACTTCCCATGCGTAAGCACCTACCTAGTGCTAGGCAGTAAATGGTTAGAACTGATCCAGTGGCACTGTTTTGAAGTAAAGCCCACAGGCCACTGGGGACTGAGCGTGGCTGCAGAAAAGTGCTTTCATTTACTGATCTTTGTGCTACCAGTTTAGCAAATACTTCCTTAAAGAAAAAAAAATGAAGAGAAAGACTCTGGTAATGAATCTAATTCTAAAATGAAGTGAACCTGAAAGCAACTATGCTAAAAATAAATCATGTTATTTGAATGCAGATGAGAATTCCTCCATCGCTTCTTTTCTGATAAGGAAAATTATCCTACGAGGACAACGCCTGCATATTCAGTCAAGATTTTCCATTTAGAATGTGCTTCCAGTTCAGTAAAACTGACTTTCCACAGAACTGGCCAAGTGCTGTAGACACACATACACACAGAGAACCACGCAAACAAGGAAGAAAGAAGAGGAAATAAAGCAAAGGTGGGCTGCCTTACCGGCGAGCGGGTCTGAGGCTGGGTGTTCATTGTTTGCGGGGCTTGAGGGTACACCAGCGTGGCTGGAGCTGCATTCTGTCCTGAGGGGTAAGGAGCCTGCCAGGGAACAAGAAAGTAAACACAAGGTGAGCGTACCCAAGGATTTGTGCCAAAAGGTGGGAACTGAACGCATCATCAAGACAGACTGCCGATTACCATCAAGATAAAGACAAGATACAAACAGATTGGGTGATTATGATGGCGAAAGCCTACTCTGTCAAGGATCCAACAATTTACCAACACCACTCAAAATCCAAGAAGTGCCACAATGGAAAACACAGTGACAAGCACACAGCAATGCATCTCTGTCACCAAAACTCTGCGGTCTGGCCCCTCTGGCCACGTAGTTCCCAAAAGGTTACTCGGAACCTGTTTCTAAGGAGAGCTGGAGCCACAGGCATTGCCGCCAAATCCTCCAAAATCCACAACAAGTAAGTTCAAATGCATTTACTACAAGCCACTGCATATATTTGCAACACAATGAACCACCGAAATCGTTACAGCTGTAAGACAGACCATTGGTTGTGTAAATTTTCATAGTTCCACTGATTTCAATGGGCTATAACAATTTGTACTACCAGATGCTCACCCCCCGTGTTATTTGCCCAAAGTAACAATGAACCGGAGCTTTAGAGCTACACCAATTAACATTTTAACAAGACATTCCTCCTTTCTGAGGATGCTTTTTTGGCATACTTTTTCTTAAAAAAAAAATAATAACTATAATTATAGCTTACCTTTTCTTTAAATAATAATGTCGTAAAGAAAAAAAAAAAAGAAACTTATGCAACGGTAGTTCCACAGCTATCAAGACAGGATTCACAGCATGGTGTGGTGATCCAGCATAAAGCCTGAAGCTCAGTTGCAGGCAAACAGCGCAAACAGCGGTGCAGGAACAGCACAGAGCCCTGAAATGCAGTGCTGTAAACCTTCTGAGATAGCAAATCATGCCAAGGGTAAGCAGGCCTGCCCTGGCCTTCAAGGGAGGATCAGCCAGCCCTTACAAGGTGTAACAGGAGTTTTACTGATGGCTGATTGCGGACGAATGGGGGAGAGGAAGAAGTCTCCCTTGTGCAGAACACATGTATTTCTCATCTCCCAGACTCGACATGCATCATGCTGCCTGGCCCCAGGCTGCCCTTCTTCCTGGAGAGCAATGCCTGCAAATCCCCTTCGCTTTCTCCTCCTCCCTTTCAGCTAACCCTGCTCTGCTGTGCTGCTGTTCATCTACTTGCTCACCCTGCAGAAGAAATACTTTTCAGCCATCCCATGCATTAGGAAGGAAGAAACAAGCTGACCAAAGAAAAGCGTGCAAGAAATGAAGCTCAGCTGAGTCTGAGCCCCGAGCCACAGACCCCCCTACCACTCAAAGCAACGCTGGCTTACGTCACAGCAGATACAGGTGTGTTTCGGAGCAGGAAAACTAAGCATACTCCAACAGCAGTCCCATTCCAAACACCTCCGACACTGTGGAACACAGCCAAACTTCATCACTGAGCAAAACCCAAGTACAAGCACACAAACACTGAAGGACAGGGTTCTCACTGCACAAGCTAACTCAGGAGGACACTGTTATTTTCCACCTGATTTCTGCATTGCTTTTTGGGTCAGAGAGATAATAGAAATCCCTGTCTCCAAGTATATCATTAGATCTTAGCTGTGAATGTAGAATATCGGGTGGAATATTTAGCTGAAAAACATTATTCTGCAGCAGCTCATATCAACACAACAGAGAAGATTGGGCCAAGAGCCACGAAATGGTTTCATCAGCTCCTGCTCTGGCAGAAGCAACCTCCGGCAGGCTCAATGCTGCCCTCCTCCTGGGCAGCTCACCTTGCCCAATCCTCTCAAGCCAGTGTTTCCTTCCCTTCTTACCACTGGCAAAGCCTCTAATTCACGTTAACAAGTCATTTGCAAAAAGCCTTCTAGTTTTTGAGATGTCAGATGCAGCATCAAATATTTTCCCCCTTTATTTGACAAGTGTGATTCTGCTTGAGCTGTTCATGTCATGCTGTATAATAAACACTATCTCACACATCTCACAGCAGTAACGGCACTGCAGTGAGGGCTCTTACCACGGTGCAGAACAATTGAGCCCTAATGAGATGCAGAGAAAATGGTGTCTCTCTGCCTTCCATCTAGAGAAGTCCTGCAATTGTGTTACCTTGCTCCTGACCTTCTGCCCACTATGACATTAAGGCTTCTTCTCCCCTGGGAGGACCAATAGCTCCGTGTCCATCTGGGTGCTCTCCTCACATCCTGCACGACAGAGACTCCCATGCCTGCCCTGTACCTCAAGAGAAGAGGCCTTACCCCAGACTGCTCCAACCACTCCTCCCAGCGTAAAGGGGGAAATATCAGGTGTTCCTCCCCTTCTTCAGGCCCAAGAAAACATGCTTTCTTCAGGCTTAAATTGCATGCAACAGAAGAAAGCCCAGGTTAGATACTACTTCCACGCTACCACCACCATCCCAACCCACCTCCAAACAGGAACTCCTAAGAACGGAAGAGCAGCTAACGCTAAGCCTAAAAACCTGACATTTAGCAGCACAACTGCAAAGCAGGCACTTAAAAATGCAGCGCCACATTTAAATACAGCCATCTCATTGATAACAGATGTCATTTCTGACACTTGCAAGGCTCAGGCAAACACAAGACGCTGCAGCAGAGCATTCAATTTGTTTAAGCATTTAAACCCTATCAGAGCCAGTATAGCATTAAGTTATAAAAAAAAAATCACACAAAAGCTTAAACAGCAGCCGCTGAAGGGCTCCTCCTGCTATTAATCTGTCATCAAAACAAAGTAATGTTTTGGGCAGCCAGCGCTGTTCCCAACCAAGATACCTGATAGCTCAGCTGAAGCGCATCTACACCCATGCACACAGCATGGACAGCAAACAGGAGGAGCTGAAAGCCAAGGTGCACCAGGCAAACTACGACGTAGTTGCCATCACCAAAATGCAATGGAAACACTCTCACAACTGCAGCGCTGCAACAGAGGGCCACGGGCTCTTCTGGAGGAATAGGCAAGTAAGGAGGGCAGTGGTGTGTCCCGGTATGTGAGAGAGTGTTTCAATTCTGCAGAGCTCGGGGTTGGGAATGTCATGTCCCTGTGGGTAAGGGTCAGGAGAAGGCCAACAAGGTGGACATGCTGGTGGGAGCCTGTTACAGACTGCCCGACCAGAATGAGGAGGCAGATGAAGCATTCTATGAGCTTCTGCTGAGACTCTGGGAAAAAGAGTTTGCCATCTTTGGAAGACAGGGCAGGCAGCTTGAGAAGAGTACAAGGACATCACTAGGATATGCACAGAGAAAACTGGAAAGGTGAAAGCCCAGCAAGAACTTAATCTAGACACCATTAGTAAAGATAATAAAAAATGTTTTTACAAATACGTTAACAGCAAGAGGAGGGTCAAGAAGAATCTCCATCCTTTACTGGATGTGGTGGGGAACATTATCACTGAGAACAAGGAAAAGACTGAGGTTCTCAAAGCTTTCTTTACTTCTGTCCTTAATAATCAGACCAGTTATCTTCAGGGTACTCAGTGCCCTGAGCCAGAGGGATGGAGAGCAGAATAAACCCTCAAATTCAGGAGGAAACAGAGACCTGCTGCTCCAGCTGGACTGCCACAAGTCCACAGGGATGATGGGATCCACCCAGGGGGTGGAGGGAGTGGGTGGAAGTGGCTGACAAGCCGCACTCCATCACTTATCAGCAGTCCTGGTCAGCGGGGGAGGTCCCAGATGACTGGAGACTTCTAATGTGAAGTCCATCTACAAGAAAGGCTGCAAGGAGGATCCAAGGAACTACAGGTCTGTCAGTGTGATGTGAATCAGGGAAGGTCACAGGTCTTCAGTGAGCTCACACAGCAGGTGCAAGGCACCCTGAGGATCAGGCCCGGTCAACATGGCTTCATGAAAGTCAGGTGCTGCCTGACCAACCTCATCTCCTTCTGTGACCAGGTGACTGCCTGGGGTCACGGGGAAAGGCTGCAGTCTACCTAGACTTCAGCAAAGCATCTGACTCTGTCTCCCACAGTGTTCTCCTGGGGAAGCTGCAGCCCATAGCTGGGACAGGTGCCTCTTTGCTGCGTAAAGAACTGGCTGAGGGCCGGGCCCACAGAGTGGTGGTGAATGGAGTTACATCCAGCTGGCGGCCGGTCACAGCGGTGTTTCCCAGGGCTCGGTACTGGGGCTCGTCCTGTCTGCTATCTTTACTGATGACTTGGATGAGGGCACCGAGTGCACCCTCAGAAAGTTTGCACATGACACCACGTTGGGAGGAAATGTCCATCTGCCTGGGGGTGGGAAGGCCCTGCAGAGGGACCTGAATGTAACAAACATAAAAAAAACGTGCTTCGTAACTCTTACACAACAACACATGCTTCTCTCTGGCATGCTTCAAGCCAGATGGAGGTGTGCCTTAGCTGGTATTTGCGTTAAAAAGCATAATGGGAAAAGAAAAAATAAGTGCTTTGTAGATACCTGCAGTACGCGGTAGTCTAAAATACTACCAAAACAAGCATCAGAATAAATCACAGCAATCCATCGCCTTGCAGACAAGTAGGCTGATTAAAAGTATTGCATGTATTCATCTGTCAAAAGGACTTTTCCTGCGCCAAGCATTTAAATAGGTACACAAGGTAATTATAATCATATTCAGTCATGCTGGAAATGTGCGGCTTTTAGGCACCATGGCTGAAACGCTGAGCATGAGGTGAAGAACGGAAGAGATGCTCCAAAAATTCCCTAAATAAATTACCATAGAGGAGAAGGCTGGGAAACAAATTTTGCTCCGCATACAAATCCTGCTTCAGAAGCCATCTACGTGCTGGCACTGAAATCCCTGAAGGTCAGCAGCTGCAGCACCCTGAGCTGGAACAGAACAGACGGCTGCGGAGCTGCTCCACTTCCAAGGCAGAGCGATTCGCTTTCCTGAAGCTTTCATCTTCATGATTCTATGTTTGAAATGTCGCCATCCATGGGGGGAAAGACGATAATATTTGTGTTTATGTATTCCAGCAGCTTGCTGGGGAAAACCCTTCCCATGTTTTTTGAGCAGAGCTCTGACTTCAGGCTGCTGACTGCACTAAGCAAAAAATAAAACAAGAAATTGTCGCTACCAACAAAACAAATGAAAAAAGTTATTCTTAGATCAGCTCCCGAGCTGGTTAGTAAACACTGTGCCTGCTGCGTAACATGACGCCCTCAGTACTGACTGTACTAGGAATAAACAGGCAAAGTACACACATCAGGTTCAGAAAGAGCTGAGTCACGCAGCTCTCTGCCTCCGGCAGCCAGTGAACATTTTTCTTGCTGGAACAAAACTCTCACATCCCCAGGCAGAAAGGTGCTGCTCCTGAGCCCCCCTTGCCTTCGGCAGCCCAGTGAGATGTGCCTGGAGTTCAAGCTCTGTCACCGCTCCCTGGGCCATCTCTCTCAGCTTGCGGAAGGAGTTTGGATGGGTCTATATTTACTGAAGTTACGTAGCAGGAGGAGAAACGGTCTTGCAGCTCCAACACATGACCGTGACTCAGGAGCCTGCTGCTGTCTCCTTCTCTGTCACTGATCCCCAGCCTGACCTTGGGTGAGAAAAACCTTTGGACTTCCAGTTACTCACCGGTAACAACAGCAGCAGCCGCGCTCCTCGCTGGGGTGAGCTCAGCTGAACACCAGCAAAATGCTTTCATCTCTTTGGGAGGAACAAAACATGCTATAATTATACGAAGGCAGCCCTCACCTGCCCCTGAGCAAGCCCAAAGGCCCTTCTTCCTGAGCTGGAGGATGACAACCCAGCCCATGGCAAGACAAGACACCTCTAGGCCACTCCAGGTGGGCACAAAGTAACCCCAGACTGATAAAGTCTTACACCAGCTCCCTGCCACAAAACCTAACTGCTCCAGGAGTGAGAGACAAGACAGCACAAGATCGCTGCACGCCTGCCTCCTTCTCTTGCCCTACTTTTAGGAACCAGACTCAGTTCCCCCTCCAGCTGCTGAACTGTTTTCCTGGAGGAAAACCACAAGAGAGGCTTCGGGCCGGCTGTACGGACGCAGCAGTGCTCGAGGTTGCTCTTCAGCACAGAAAAGCCTCTTAGAAAGCTTTCCCCTGGGCCGCCGGCCTGCACGGCAGCAGTTTGGCCTCGGCTGCAGGTGGAAATCCCTGCAGCAACACAAACGATTGCTCGGTTCACAAACACAAACGGATGCCAGCAGAGACGTGGCTTGTAATCCTGAATCATCCTTTGTTTCGTGAGTTGGTTCTAATCTGCCCACCCACAGCCGAAACACTTTACTACCTGAATGACTGCAAGAGTGCTTTGCTCTATAATCAGCAGTTCCTCAGCGTTTCAGCCCTCAAAATTAAGAGGATAATCATTTAAACACCATCTCTCCTGTTCTACCTACAGGTCGCTGCAGTATTCCTTCAGACGGCTGCTCCTACAGTGGAGCACCTTGATTTCTCTCAACCTTCAGCTTTGGAACTGCCTCAGTTTTAGGCTAAGAAAGGTGTAAACTGCCATGAACTCGCATGCCCCCACAATAAGCTGTCCTGCTCCCTCCCAAGCCAAGCCTGCACTCTTTCGGTCGTACACCAATAAACACGGGCCATTCCTGCCTACGCACTCCTAGCTCCTATTTACAATGATACTTCAACTGCAGATAGTCAAACACAACATCAGGGTGTTCTGTTTAAAGAGAGAGCCCCACTCACAGCTCCGTGTTCAAATATGAGATTCTTCGGTACAGCACATAGAGAACTTCTCATTTTCATCAGCTCATTTGCAAATGATCCAGCATCGCTGAAATCAGCTCATCCTCATCATGGCACCCTGCCTTCCAGAGAACTCTCCATGCTGGGAAGCATTGGGAAGCAGCAAACTCAGTCTTTAGAAGGATAAAAATATCCTGACCCAAGAGGAATTACTTCTTTCACAAGCGTGGCTCAACCTTTGTTATCTTTACTGCTCTGCAGCAGTTTATCTCAGGGTATCTCATCTGTGTCATTACCATCCCCGCTCAATTTTTAGCGACCTTTTTATGGCTTTGTATGATTTAGCAGCACACTTTCGAGAGAGCAAATGCAGTGAGATGAACAGGCAAGCAGAGCCCCAGGCAGCAGGCACGGCTCTACAGGCACTTCTCCTACTTCAACACCAAAAATCACATTCCCACTGAGGGAAGAAGGCGAAGAAAACACAGTTTCCTGTTCCCTCGACAAAGGCTGTTTGTGCAGAGGGCACACAGACACAAGATATGCACTCTTTTCCTTCCTGCTTAAGACACTGTGGTTACTATTCCTGCAGAGATGTTACAAAGGAGGAGGGTGAAAGGGGAAAGCAAGACAAAGTGTCCCTGTTGGACACTCTGCCTCCCAGGAGTTCTGGCTTACCCCGTGTTTTTAACTGCCATACACACTGCCATCGCAGTTCTTTTCTCAGCATCCATACTGCTGAAGGCAGGCAGCCCTCGACACAGCGCTTCGAGCAAAGGTAAACTCAACACACAGCTTTGGGAAGCAAAGGATAACCGCTAGGCTTTCTGTTTTAAAAAATAAAAACAATGAGGCATCCTAGCTGTTAACCAGATTCCAGTGCAGTGCTGGAATGTCATTCTGTGACACTGAGATAGATGTCCTACCTAGGGCAGAGCGGCTACTCACCATGGCCATCACAGCCATACAGAACGTTACCTGGCCAAGTTCAAAACTACTGTTAAGGAAGGCATGAGGGCAGGGATAATGCCACAGCAGATTATCATTTTATAACATCTGTAAGTACCGATGTGGATTGAGTTGGCTTCTTACAGAGGGTGAAACGCCAGTCTCCATCCGGAGTGTGGCACATGCACTGGAACCTGGGGGTGATCTGGTCATGGCCATGATGTAATCAAGTGAACTGCTATTTTCCATAATGAAGGTACTCACAACATTGTGAGTTAGGGGGAGAAATTCCTACACCTCCCCTGTTGGAAGCAGACCTGGGACTGAGCAGAATACCTTGAGTTATGCAGTGCTTTCCACTTGTCCTGCCTTTACAATCTTGTCACAATTTAAGGAACACAAACTTTGAGGACAACCGCTTTTGCTCAGGAGCACAACCTGCAGCCATCTGGGAGCCCTGCTCTGTGCCTTTCCCCCTAGCTTCCTCCCGTGGCCAACAGAAAGCTGTATCTGAGCGCCCGATGGCATGGGACATCACCTGACAGTACGATGGAAAGGACATCAGCCGTACATTTGGTAACAGCCCAATTTGGTAACCAGCACAACCAGTTCTGGAGCATCAGGCAGACCAGGAGGAGAACACTCGGGTGGGATCTCACTGATGGGACAGCACAGAGATGACAGAGCCGGACTCTCCTCAGTCGCATGCCTCAGGACAAAGGGGAACGGTCACAAACTGAACTACAAGAAATTCTACATCAATATAACAAAACCAGGTCGTTCAGGTTGTGGAGTCCCCATCCTGGAGAAGCTCAAGCCCCAGCAGCCTTGGCACACAGCCACCTGCTCTCACTGCCCGGCCTGCAGCTGGTGCCGGCCCTCTGCAATTCCCAGAGGACAGCAGCTGTCCGAGAGCTCCGACTCTGAAACCATTTTTAGGAAGAGTGCCGAAGTCACTTGCTGGGTTTTCACAAATTCAAAGAACACGGCTTTGTCAGAGAGGCTCTGTAGTGTCAAACCACTTGAAAATCTTTTCTAGCTAGCAAACAAACTCGTTTCTCCCAAGATTTATCTGGTTGCAAAGATATTTTTGCCCTTTCTGTTTACAAACGCAGACTGTGCAAAGCTCTGACTTTTGTGCTGACTCCAGTGTTTATGAGGACATAGTGCCTTCTGCAACACATTGTGTTTGCTTGAAAACGACATCTTTTTCTGGAGCATGCAAGAAAACATCAATTAAATTGCACGGAACAGAAGGTGTTATTAGAGAAGGAATACCAGAGTAAAAATTATTAAATGTAAGAAAGTGGCAAGTCACTTCATGTTATTTTGTCTCATGTTACCAACAAAATTTGTTTCAACAAGTGGGAAAGTCTGAAAAGCATCAAAATAAAGCACAGCACAAGTGACTGTGACAACAGAAAACGTGTACAAAAACCTCCTGAAGAGAGGGGGCTGTGACACACTAGAGAGAACTCTTCCACTAGATTGTGCGGCCAGGACGCCTGCTGGGTGAGCTTTGCATTCAAACCACTAAGTCTGCAGCAGGGAGTTGGGCCAAGGATGACTCCAAGCCAGGGCAGCTTACACCTGAAAGCAAGCAAGCTCAAACAGGAGGAGAAAAACTCCGATCTTTGCCTGCTAGCCACCCACGACCACGGTATTGACCGCTGCTCTGGCAGCAAGGGGTGGCTCTGCAGACAGACCTCATCCTGCCCAGGCGCAGTGTTTGTACCGCAGCCCTTGCTGTGCACAGGCAGGTGATCACGTTGTAAGAGATTCTCCTCCTTCCTTATTAGAAGAAAAAAAAAGGCTATTTTCAGTCCCTCCCAAGTGCACCAATATTAATGCCAACTCATTCATCCCATCTGCATTGTGGCTTTGAAAAATTAACTGTTTCCAAGGCTAAATAGTTATGGAAGTTAATGGCATCGGTGTGCACATGAAGCAGTATTGCACCTTTCCTGCTGTCCCAGAGCTCCTTTCCCCCAAAGCCTGCAGCTCTTCTTAAACACAGCTGCGTTCCCCAAATTCAAAGTCAAAACTAAGGAGGTAAAAGGCATGGCAATTCATCAAAACTACGGAGAGATGTTATAGGAGCAAACATTCCCAGCACTGTTAACTCCATCAAAATGCTCCTAATCCTATTACAAAACACAGAGTCCAGCCACCCTTCCACCAGGCCTTCTGCACAAAGGCCAGAAGAAGATTATGCTTCTCCGGGTGCATCAGCTATGAAATAACTCACCGTTTCAGACCTCCACCTGCAGCCATCTACTCCTCGCAAGCTCAGAAGCAGCAAGCTGTGTTACAAACAGAGTATTGCAATGAGTATGTTGCAGGGTATGTTGTTTGCATGCCAAGAGAGCAGCTACATCAGTGATCTTTATCTCTGTTATCCGCTATGGACAGAAGACCCGTTACTTCATTAAAAGCATCTAAAATCTAAACTGATGATGGGAGGGAAATACTGAATAAACCCCATGGTTACAACAGAGCTCCAGCTCCCACAGAAAGGAGCCAAGATAATAAAGAAGGGGTGTGGGGACTGCCTATAACATGCCACAGATGGCACGCAGACACGCTGCCTGGCGCAGCTTCCCAGGCCATAAGATACCAAGGAATGTCTCACTGCTGTTACAAACGCTAATTTCACGATGGTGACATTTTTGAGGACCAGAATGAGACCACAAAACTCTTTTCACTTAAGGCAAAGAACCAGATGGTAACAAGCTTCAGCTAGTACAATCTGTTTTGGATTTAAATCAGCCACCTAGAAGTCAAGGTCTCCATATACCAGGATCCTGAGAATTCAGCTCTCTGCACTTCTGTTTTCTGTGAGTGTATCTCGAAGTTGTTACAAATGGATAAGGCATTATTAAACACAGCTGTCAATGACTCCAGCAGCTTCAGAGGAAGGTCTCATCGGATACCATGGGTCGCTCAGCGGTGCCAGCCCAACAGTAGCTGTGGGCACAGAGCACTGATCTGCCAGTGCACAGTGTGCTTGGAACAAGACCCGAAGCTTTCATGATTACAGATGAAACTCCAGGCCATTTGCTCTAAGAGTTGCTGGTTGGTGCTTACACACTGTCATGCTGTACTAAAGGAATCCCTCAGCACACACATCAGAGCCCGCACTTCAAAGCTAAAGCAGAGAAAGCAAGGCGTCTTCTTTGGAACACCGTTTCTGAACTGTTCCGCCATTGTGTTCCTTCATTTCGCACACCAGAATCCACCACACTTGTCCCCTGGGATCCTTCACAATGCTCCAAGGCTTTGGGGAGGAAGACAGAGTGGCCGTGTACTGATGCCCCAGCTGTGCATGCTGCCTCCTGCCTGCAGGAGCCCCTCTTCCTCCTCCCATCGCTCAGTGGACAGAGGGAAGCACTCTTCTGCTGTCTCCTTCCAAGTCCCAGTCTGGTTGCTTCAGAAGAGCTCTGCTTTATTGCCATTCCCTTCGCAAGGCACGGCTACGCAATAAATTACTGCAACGCAGAGCCGGAGCAGGCTGCAGATTTACAGCCCCTCAGCTGCTTCGTGTTAACGGTCCGTGTGAACACCGCGCTGCACAGCCTCACATCCAGCATGGGATCAGCATGCTCTGGCAAGCACTACCCCACAGCGCCCTGCACATCATGCCCTACCTGATCCCAGCAGAACTTGCTGCGGTTGCCATGCCCAGGGAGAAACTTATTTGCTGCCTTTTGCTGATTTATCCTTTTCTCTGCATGCTGAGAAGGTCTCAGATGAGTCCCTCTGGACAGCTGCAGCCCAAGCAAGGAGGCAGGGCTGTGCCACTCCTCTCTGCTGCACAGGGCCCACGACACACAGCGGAGATGTGAGATGTTGTGTCCGCGTGGCCACATCTGCCGTAGCATCACTGCAGCAACATGTTCTGCACATTCCTGAATGCCAGCAGAGCTCGGCACATTCCGGAGCAGCGTGACTTCAAGGCCCTGGAATTTGGGAAGCGGAGGGAAGCAGCAGTGCTGCCTCTTGCTGTGGGAGCGATTCTCAGCACTGCCAAGCTCTTCTCATCATGCTGCAGAACTAATTCTGAAGGGCAGCGCAGTGCCAGAGGCGGGTCACTGCAGAATTTGAACAGCAAGCCTCTCTCCTGTTTGGCTGCATTAAGTGGAAAAGGCAGAAGAGTAAGCGAAAGAGACACCCAGCCACAGCAGCGCACAGCCATCTGTTTCTGTTCATTTAAATGAAGGTGAAGGAAAGACAGCAACAGAAGTACCACATCCATCCACACCTGGCTCTTCTTTCCACAGCAGACATTAACTGCCGTCACAGCCTGTGCCACTCCAGCCATGCTTCCCCAGGCCCAGCGACCTCTCCGTGCCACGCTGGGAGCTCATCAGAGATGTCTGCAGGCCTACAAAGCGGTTCTGCTGCCTTGGCACCCCAAGTTTTGTACAGGGAGCGATCCCTTTGCAGAGCGCTGGGCTGACAGCATCGGAGCAGTCTGCAACCACACAAGTGACGTGCACGCTAGCACTGTGGCAAAGTGGTTTTTATGTCTCAGTACCTGAAGCCCAAAAGCATGTACACTTCTTCATCCACCACTGCCTACACAGCTGACCCTACCCTGAAAAGACTCGGTTTTAAGAATACTCCTGAAGTCATGGGTCTGGGGAAAAAAGAATGATGCCTTAATCAGATTCTTACCCAAACGAAGTGCTCTGCTCCTTACTGTCTTTGTTGCTCTCCAATCAAGAAAACACACATCAGGCACAACTGGAAAATGCAAAGACAACCTCTGCTCAGCCAGGAACGGCATGGGCTGTGGAGATATGGGGCAGTTTGTGAAACGCTACCTTGCTGTGGTAGAACTCTGGAATAAACCATTCATCAGAGTCCCATGTCAGTTCCAGGCCCTCTATCTCAAAAGGGAAACAGCAGGAATTCAGGGGTCCGAACAGATGAAAAGAACCATTATAGTACAGAGAAACATTCGTGTGATGAGACATTTAAAGGACTGTTGATTGTTTACCCAAATGAAAGCCATGACAATCATGAAGTCATGACAGAATTTCCCCAAAAATGTGGTCTGGAAACAAGAGGCTTCCACTCACCTCATTTCTTAACGCAAACACAAGAGGGCATTTAGCGAAACCCACAGGAGAAAAATGATAGATGCAATAAAAAGGTAACGCTTCCTCCCAACACCCCACTAAGCCGGAAAATTGGTTACCATGATATACCACTGTAACTCAACATTTGACGAGAGTTGAAGTGAGCTACAGGGGAGAACGCTTAGATTTCTAGTGTTCAAAGAAAAAAAAAAAAAAAAAAAAAAAAAACAGAACAACCACACACCCCAGCCTTCAAGTTGATCCAAAACCCTAGCAGCTCAGTGTACAGTCAAGCACGTGCTAACAACGAACTGATACCACTACTGCTGCTGTTCTGCCACCAAACCCCAGCTTTGTGGCACCACTGCAGGAGAAGTGCCCCGACCTCGTGTGGCTGAGCCCAACACACCTCACGCCCCTGCAGTCCCCACAGCCCACGGAGCAGTGCTCCCTTGCCCAGCAGCAGGGCCTGCCTCGTGCCAGCAGGGGACATGCAGCCCCCAAACCCCAGGGAGGATGCAAGGCCAGGGCACTCCCGCCAGCAGCAGCGTGGTGACACAAGCCGGCTGACGCTCATTTCCGAGAGGATAAGAGCCAGCAGAACAGGAAACGAGCGTTTTCCCGGCTGGCCAGGGCGCTGATCTGGCATGCAGCCCGCCGTCTACGTATGCAATGACTCAACAGGAAAATATTAAGGGAGGAAAAAACTTTGATTAGAGTTTTCTTGTTAAGAAGCTGCCTAGAACGTCCTCTTTCTTCCCCTCTTATCTATTACGATTAGCTTCCCTCTGTTGACGATGTTTACCAGGAACGAGCTCCGTGATCCACGACACAAGCCGGCCGACACATGGGGTTTGCTCTGCAGCCCCGCTGTGCTCTTCAGCTCAGCCTTCAAACCAGAGACTTCCTTACCAACAGCCACGCAGCAAAAGCGCAAGGGACTGCTCAGAGACCGCTGACTAATGCCCGCAAGCTACTTGTGATCATGACTAGATACTTCAGCCTCTAACTTCCCACTTCATAAAAGACGAGTATTCGCACATTTTCAAACACGACCACAGGTTTCCAGTTTTTCCACCAAGCGCCGTCAGACATGCATCACTAAGCTTTATCTAGAATGCAGAACATCGAGGTGAAGTGTTCCTCGCATGACCTCATTTGTTTTCACACATCTCACAGTCTGAAAGGTCAGTTGGGGTTTAATATTTCACCCAAACTGAAGAGGCTGGCAGGAAGAGCAGAAAGCTCATTTCCCCCGGCATGGCCGTTGCCACCAGCTCACTGCAGCATGCAGCTGTCCCCAGCCCATCCCAGCGTGTCACCCCACCCAACGGCCTGTCCTCATCAGCCAGATTGAGGTGGCCTTCCACCAGCCTTTAGTGAGCACAGACAAGACAGATACATTGAATTTGAGCAGCAAAGCCAAGAACTAGACAAGAGGAAAAGAGGGTGGCTGGGAACATGCCGCTCCGGTGCTCTTACCTGTGAGAGCCCTGGGGACGACGTGTGTCCCGGTGGCGTTGCAGCAATATTTGGGTGTCCCTTATTTATTTCATGTGCAGTGTAAGGGGATGGGGCAGGAGGACCCGGCTGTCTTGCTACTTGTGTTACCTGTGTGGAGATAAACTGTTAGTAAAACAGAACATTAGTAATCCAATCCGTAGAGATGCTGTACTCTTCTTAAGAAAGCAGCTAGCACCATACCATTATTATCATTATTATTTTTAGTGAAACGCTGTACAAGTCAATTCATACCGACGAGGAAACTAGGAAAGGACCAAAAACCAAGAGCACCAGCTGGAGCCACTGGGGAAATGCAAAGGAATGCTCGGGCCACGCTGCGCAGCACCACTCTGGCTCCAGGCTGCAACCTTCCCAGCCTCCCGTGACACGCCGTACCCAACACACTGATTCTGCAAAGGGCTGCACATCACCTGAAGGGCAGGAGCAGAGCCCTGGCTCTCCATCTCCAGCTGAGCATGAGCACCAAGCGGCAAGACAGCGTGAAAGCAGAAGTCACAGAGTTCAACTACATACTTTCCCAAGTCACACTGTTACGTTCCAAATATTGATGCATTCTTAAACATTACTTCGAACCCTGAAACATCTGCACTGTCAACAAGAGCGATAATGTGCAATCTCTCAAGGCTTAGGAACAGCCCAGAACCATTCACTGCAGGAAGATTTACAGCACCCTGGTGTTCATCAGAGAGTGGGTCAGGGAAGAGCCCCTCAAATATTACATGCAGTGTATTTACTAATAAACTGAAGTCAGGTTAGATATTTGCATGATAGCAAGCTAAAAAGCAACAAGGCCATGAGGGCATGACTTCTGTCCTGGGATGCTCGACCCCACTGTGCATAGGGTTTGGTTTTCTGTTTACCAGGGGACATTTCGCAACACAAACTTGGGCTGAGGTTATTAAGGAAGCAAATATCCAGAAATCCAGAGATGAAATTATTCTCCTAAAAATAGATACAGAAAATTACATACTAATTTGCTAGGTTATCCGTATCTTTTGTTTTTCAGAAGCCTTAATCCCACGTTTTAAAGAAAATAACAACTGATACGCGAGGTAAAACCCAGGCTGCAACTCTCTCTTTGGGTTTAAATCTTCTGCTTTCTGCAAGTTCTTGCACTATTCTTCCCCTTCTGAGTCCACAACTTCAGGCACACAGCCACATCCAGGAAACCCTCAGGTAAGACTGCAAGGGACGGGGCACACCACAAGCATCCCAAAGATGAAGCAAAAACTGACTTGGACAAAGCCTCTTTCCTCCCAGCACCCAACTTAATCACCGAACCAATGCAAAGAGCCCCCGCGAAGCCCCAAGGGGCCGGAGCAGCCTCCTGAGCCCATCAGCACGCGGCGCTGGAGCTGCTAATCCTCCGTAATCTCTTTTCTCCAGGATTGCCTTCAGCGTTCCTTTAAAGGGCACGAAGGTGGGCTGGGAGAGCTCGTCCCACCGCCAAGGACAAGCCCCGCGCTCAGGGCTTTTACCACAGGTGACAAGGATCTCACAGCAGCTGTATGAGAGACTGCAGAGATCTCTGCAGGGAACCACCAGGAAGGAAGCTGCTTACAGGGAGACCCAAAACCTTACATCAAGCAGCAGCTCTTCTGGCACACTCAAGCACCTCCAAGCTCCCAAGACTAGCTACACTCGTGCCTCCTTTGTCCCCATTCAGCTTTTCCAGGACTTACTCCACATCTGCCACCTGTCAAAAGGGCCTGGAAGGAAAGTTCTCATGGAACCCAACTGAAAAATGGCTCTCTTTTCCCTAAAACAAGACATCTTCTCCCAAAGTTGTGTTTTCTTAAAGCACAAAGATGTTTCCAGCCCTGCCTTCTATTTCTGCACCACAGCAAGGAGGGGTATTTTGCACACTGAAAAGTCATTTTAGCTCATTCTTCACAGTTACTTATACATTTTACATCAATTTACATTTCTGCAGTCATCTTTTCCCCCACAGGCAACTGTGTTCTATCCTCACAAAGTACTGAAAAAAAAATTGGGCAGGGGGGATCCCTTGAGCACGGAGGTGATAAGGGAAGGAAGAGCCCTTGTGCAGCAGTCTGTGTTCTTCTAGAAGCACTTACACTCACTGCACAACACAGAAGGAACTTCCTGCATCCACAGCTTTTCTTCCTGTTTTCCAAATAATAAGGAGCTGCTTGGAAGCATCTTTTTGGCATTCAAAATATTTGCACTCTCCCACCAGAAAAGCAAAGCAGTGCTTTCCAAAGGCCCTGCTGACTTAGCATAGCTTAGAAATAACGCCGGGCTTCCAGCTATTGCCACACGGGAAGAAATGAATCAAAGGAATACATTCACAAACAAACACTGCTGCATTTCGGAGCTGAGTCTCCTCGATGACCCGGCTTTATCAACGAGCACAGGCAACAAGCCAAAGCACCTATCCCAGGTTTTCGCTGCGCCATCACAACATTTCTCTGCAGCTCCAAATGGAGCCTTCAACGTGAAAACTCAAGCTCCCTGGGCTGCTTCTCTGGCAGGTCCTGGCAGGGAGGTGTGGCACAAGACAGGAGGGACGGAGCTAACCAATGGCGTGCAGGACACCTTTCAGACCACCACCACTCCGCTTTGGGAAACCCATTGCTCTCTGCTGAATTACACCTAGCAGGAAAGCAAGGGATGCCAAATCCTGGAGATAGCATCACTGCTTACCTACTTGCATGCAAGAAAGTGGTGCTCATTCAGCATCATGTTTTAGGAAACCTGGCAATTCCGGTGCTAGAAGATACTCACAGTGCTGTACACGGCGGAGACGGTCGGCGTGAAGATTCGCTCCTCCAGGGGCTGCTGCACGGGGCCGCGGGGGATCCTGCGGGCAGCGCGTTAAGGAAAGCAGCATGGGGAGGGACGTGGGGGGCAGCACCGCTTCCTCCTCCACCCCACGCAGAGCCATGGCCACCACTGCCCTGTTTGTGTTTGCCTCTCTCGGGCTGCGAGTCCCCTCCTCGCCCACCCACCGAAGCTGCTGCCAATAGGTTTTAAGTTTCAGCACTGAGCATACTGCTGTAGTTCTCCTGAGCTGGAGAGGTACTGCAGGAATCCAGAGGAAATAAGGGGGAAAGGAACAAACAAATGAGCCACCTCTACTCCAAAAGGGGCTGTTCCTGAGTTTGGAAAAACTGTTTCATCCTCAAGCAGGTAAGGATTTGTTTTCTTATTTTAGAACTTATATAAGCCAGGGGAAAATAATCTTCTCTGAGCAGTCAGCTTGCTTCCCGTGCTGAGGGCTGGGTGGGCTGCCACCAGGGCAACCGCTTCCAGATCACTTCTGGAAAGTGATGGTTCCCATCAGATTAAAGGAAACCTCTAAGTCCTTCTGCTACAGGACTTGATCTGGACACAAGACCGACGGAGACAGAAGTGCCTTAAGTTTCAGTAATCCTTAATGAGATCCAAAGGGTGGAGAAAGTGCTTATTTCCTGCACCTGGCTTCTGGCAAATGCAGGCATCGGGTGGGCAGCACAGTGCTCCTGGGGCTCCAATGGGATGGGATGGGCAGAGCAGTGCTCCCAGGACCACGAGCAAGGTGGTTAGCACAGCCTGCCCGCAGCACCCTTTGCTACCTGGGGAATTCAGCCCACACTGCTGAGCGCCCATGCTGCCATGCCACAAAGAGGCACCGACAAATGCACAGCACTTACAGTCAGGAGGAATTCCTTGCCAAAATCTCCCTCTTGTACAACACAAGCGAGCCCTCTGCCCGGGGTTAAACAACCCCACTGCATGGCCCTGCTTCTACCACAACTGTGCATTAGATGGCTGAAAATATGAGACAAAGCCATCAAGAGAGAGTACAGAGCATGAAACCACAGCAAACCTGAACCCTCAGCACCACCTGCAGCTTTTTGATGCACGGAATGTAACGGCCCCTCAGCCAGGCATTGCTGGGCAGCATCAGTGCTCTGTGTCAGAGGGGAACTCCATTACAGCACAAACTCCTGAGGAAGGAGTTTTGCAAATTCTCATAACTTTCTGCTTCGAAGCAGCTGCTCACTGCACCCCAACGGAGCAGCAGGCACAACCACAGGCCTTGTTGTTTAGCAGGTACTTTAAACAGTGAAACCCACCAAGAGATGCCAAAAAATAAACAACTCTTCCTGGCATGAGCACACCAAACTGCAGTCAGCGGTTCAGAGATGCAGGTGAAGAATTTCCCAAGAAGCCACATCCTCCTTACACCCATCCTTAACCTTGACATCAAGGACAGACTGCTGACTGCTCAAATAAAAGAACACATTAAGAAGTGTTAGCAAAATGGCAGCAATGGGGCTTATGATGGGGACACTGCCTACAACCACCAGGCTGCATAACAGCAGCACATCGCTACGGCCCTACTGCTGCAAGCAGATGCAAACCATACTGCAAGATTCACCACCTGCTGTAATTACTTATACCCAGAAGGATCGTAAGGAAAAGCCATTATTAAGCTTGTTTCAACATTTTACAGCTTGATCTAAAGACCCTTACTGCAACATGTGCAGTCAACACTTGCAACTTCATTGCAGTTTGTCGGGACATATAAAATTTAAGTGGATCAACAAAGTGTTTGTGTAAACTGGCCTCTTAATCCACCACCTCATTCTGCATATTAAATGGTAAAACCGAATTCTCTTCAAGTTTTCAGTTACAAGCTATTTTACATGTGCAACAACCACCCCAATGAGCAGCTCTCTGCTGCCATAACAGCCGTGTGCCCACAGGAGCGCTGCTCTGGGCAGCTCCCCACTGCTGCCCACTCCCTCATAGGACTCGGTCCCTGCTTGGTGATAACAAAGCCACGGGCTCATCTGTCCCTCTGCCAATTAAGGGCTCCTCATTAAGCACAGCTCCCAAGCACAGTCCAGATCCAGATGCTGCAAGCAGTGAGGCTGTTGGCACTTAGCCAGATCACACCATGCTCCCGATGAGTACTCTCCCTGGAAATAAAAACTTTTCCTGAAATTCACCTTAAGCTTTTTACCTAATTACATATCATGAATCTCAGTACTCACTTTTAAGTGATCCAGACACTTCCTGTCCCTTCTGTCTGCTGTAACATCACCTGATCTACACTGCACACATCTCTCCATCCTCCAACTTCTGCACTTTCAGTACCCATTCCACCCAACCCCTCTTCCAGCATCCTTACCTGCTCCACGCCGTGCTCCCCTTCAGCCTCATTGTCAGTCAAGGGAAGGGGGTGGGAGAAAGAGAACAGCAGAACCCATCTTTGTCATGAATGAGAGGTGTTTCCAGCATCTCATGCGTTCCCCAATGCTTTCAAATAAAAATCAGCAATATTAATGGCAGCAGCTGCTGGCAGTCACACTGGTTACACCTGCAGACAAGCACCTAATTATCTGGAGCTCATTACTTTCAGACTCAGTTTTGCATCTCTAAATTAAAGAGAACTGGAGACGGCTCAGCAGCACATAAATCACCCACAACCCTCACCTCACCCAGCCCTGAGCAGAAGGAGCTGTCAGCATGAGCACCAGGGCCATGCAAACATGACAGAACCCAACGCACTATATGCCCAACACCAGCATGTCTCTAAGGGAGACCTGCTACTCAGCCTCTGTCTCTGTCAACCCAAATGCCAAAGGAAATTGTTTCTTAGGCCTGGACAGGGCGCTTCAGGTGGAAGAAGCTCTTTGCGAGCCCTGCTAATCCTGCTGGGCTTCCTCAGTGTGTGGTGCTTGGGGAAAGCGATGGCTCCAGCAGCAGCACCATGCTCTTCCCACTACAGCTTGCACTTGAAGCATCTCCAAGAAGGAAATTCCCAAAGCACAGCCTGAACAGGGCTACAGCCAGGTGGGAATCCAACTGTAAGCACCACAGATGCTCCCTGCATCGCAGCTGTGCCCTGTAACAGGCCAGGAAGGAGAATGTGGGGCCAGAGCACAGCTCTTGCTCAACTATGGACCATCCACCTTGCTTGAAAATATTTGTTCAATGGCCTGCCTTCCTCTATCAAACAGCAGCTGCTGCTTTTTTTTTTTTTAATTCATATCTTATTCTTACAATACACAGACTCTCCTAAGAGATGGAAAAGTCAATAGATTTCATCAGCTCCCTTCAGCTAGAAAGTCATGGCTATCATGGTGAACATGCCAAGGGACGCAGCCTCAAAATTCCATTTCATCTCAGGATCGGCATTTACGATCCATGGAGCCGTAACAGAGAGAACAGGTTTAAAAGGATCCTGCGATGTGACTGCACACCAATATGGATGGTTCACAGCTGCAGACCCGGGGGCAATGCCTGCACTTCCCCAGCGCTGCCCCAGCAGTATAGGGCAAGACTTTCTGTTCTAAGGATTAAGTGTCCTGGGAAAGGAGACAATAGTCACCTACGTGAGTGCTGGGGAGTAACAGATCACAGGCGGGAGTAGCTCAAGTGCTGAGGAACAAATGCAGCCCTCATCCTGCTCGGTGCAGGCAGTGTAGCTGTAGGAGCGTGATACCACTGGAGCACAGGGCCCTAACTTACATTCAGGGCACAATTTTAATGGACAGTACAAACAAACAAAAAGCAGCAGTCAAAGGGAAAAAAAATTAAAAGGAACCTAGGTTCTCAAAGTCATCACGCCCACCATGTCCACAGGGATGGGACGTGACCGGTGAAGTCATCACACTGCCTCATCCCTGCAGAAGTGAGCCAGGAGATAATTATGGTCATTACGAAGCCACCCTCCATGTGAAAATTCTCCTGTGCACAGCATCAAGAGCCCCTCACCTTGGCAGCACCCATACACCCGCAGTGGAGGGGTGCACAGAGTTCCCCAAGCACCGGAGGATGGCTCTGTAGGTCTCCACGAGCCATCCCAGCACTCCTTGCTCAGAAAGCCTGCGCTGCTTTGGTGCATGAAGTTATCTGGCACAGCTTGAGAAAGAATAACATAGCAGCAGCTTGTGAAAATTGGCTGCATTCTGTTCTAAATTTATGCGAGATACAGTGTGTTATCATAGATGCTGGGCCCAAGCCTTCATTAGGCAGGAAGGCCCCCGGAGGCCAGAACCAGCTCTGTGCTGCTCAGAGGAGCGCGGTCCCACCTGGTGTGGGCAGGGAGAGTTTCCAGGGGCCCATCCAAGGCAGAGCAAGGAGCCCTATCAGATGTGCACACAGGTATCTGCTTCATGGGGAAGTAGTGATGCCTCTTTCATTCAGGAGCAATTAAAGCCTCCCCAAGCTGCGCAGCAAAAACAGAGTAACGCAGATCTTTCAGCAGATTTAAGCGGGAACAATTTTTCATGGATGCCCAAAGCGCCACACGCAGCATTCAAGCAGCTCTCACACCCCACCCTTGCAGGGAGCTCTTGCTCTGTAACCTTCCCTAACTCCATATGTTGAAAAGCATCCCAGTGAGTGGCAGAGCCAGAACGCCCTGCATGCCAACTGAAGCCCATTGCTGCCCGGCAGCAGCACGCCATCAGAATGCAAAGCAATGCAACCAAACACCAAGCTGCCTTGAAGACGGGCCAATCTTGCACTAATCCAAAGCACTTTGGTTAATCTTTTGTTTCAAAAATTAACTTGTAAGGACCTGTAAATCAGAATTTTGCCAAATAAAAGATTCTTCAGGTGCCCACGCCAAGCTGAGCCACTCACAGCTTTTCACATGTAGGGGCCGACTGAAAACACCGATACCCTGGAGGAGTCAAAGTAACTTTACTTTTATCTATGGCAGGCTCGCTTCCCCTTCATACTACTTATTATTAACCTTCACTGCACAGCAATCACAACCACCAGCTCTGCTGAAGGGGAAACCCAAGTGGAAATCCCCAGCGGGATCTGCAGACCTGAGTTCTGATTCATTTCCCCACACCTGCCACAGCCTGCAGCGCTTGGCCCTGGCTCTATCAAAGGCTTTTGCCCGTGGTTACACGGACGTTAGGGTGACTTGCACCAAACTGCTTAGAGATGCTTCTTAAAACACTGAGGCAAACCGACGGGAGCTCTTTTAATCGACTATACCAGAAAGCATTTCCAACACGGAAAATCCCAGGAGCAGAGGCCGGAAGCCAAGAGGAAAAAGAAACACTGAGGCTGCAGAGCTCCAGCAAGAACACTAGCATCTCAACCTGCAGCCTCTGCTCAACGCTACTGCGAGCCATTCAGCCCAGTGGGGAGATAGTCTGGTTTCCACCTCAACTGTTTTAATTTCACATTATTTCACTTTGCATTTACCTGACCTGACTCAAACACATACTGGATGATCAGCTTTTGCACTACCAGATACACCATAACCTTGCTGGAGAAGGAGAGGCTCTTACAGTCAGTGAAGTTAAAAATAATCACCAAGTTTCTTCCTTCTGAGGCGTTCAACCCCTTTGCCGTGCACGACATCAGAGCAGTGCTCGGTTCTAGAACAGTCTCCATTTCACGGTGTCCTGGGTCTCTGTTCTTGCAGCAGTGCCAGCACTCGGTTTCAGGATGGCTGGAGAGGATTCACAGCAGAGCTAAGGTCTCACTTGGGACTGCAGTAACACCTTCAAGCAGGGACGGCTGAGCTGCACTTTCTCTGGGAAGATGTGGATGGATGGTGGTGGAATGTAAGAAGTGGGCATTCATGATATTTGTCAGGAGAGAATGCAATCTGGGGTTCTGGCACCTGGAAAAGCTTTCCAAATGCAATGGTTATCTGACAAAAGGAGTGAAAGAACCTCCTGAATCCAACCTGTGAAACTTGAATTTTGGTGTGGGGCTGTGCCAAACCATCCACATCCCTATGCAAAGCACCTGCTTCCAAGAAGGTTCCCATTTTCAAAGAAAACCCAGAGAGGCTGCGGATGCTGTCCCCGGAGGTGTTTAAGGCTGCGTTGGAGGGTACCCTGGGCAATCTGCTCTAGTACTTCATCTAGTGGCTGGCAGCCCTGCCTGTAGCAGAGGCACAGGAACTTGATGATCCTTGAGGATCCAATCCAAGCCCCTCTATGATTCTATGAAAAAGAAGTAAGCAGATCTCAACAGACAGACAGCTGACATGGAAGAGTCTGTGTGAAAAGCAGTACTATGACATTTAGTACAAGGATGTAAAAAAGCAAGCAAATCCAGATTTATTTCTGACACATCTCCCACATTGTATACACGAGCCACATCAGGGAGGCAGAAAAGCTTTCTCCAGTAGCCACTGTAACATCAAAGATACAAAAAGAGAAGCAGTGAAAGGGGCACCCAAGATCAAACATAGGCCAAGGCTCTTCAGCCGAAGATTTTGATCACGAGAGCCTTCCACTGAGGCCTGCAGGAGAATACAGCAGCCACACAACACAAGCAGGGATCACACGTGAGCATGCATGAGCACACCAAGGGGCACGGAGGGTCGAGACAACGCACCCCACGGCAAACCCTCTGCCACTTCCCACTTTCGGTTGGGAAAATTTGGGACTGAATTAAATAAATGAAGTGAAAAGGATTTTCAACAATTTCAGTGCTGTTTCACAGACACATTCCATACTTTAAAGCACAGTGAAGACCCCACAGCCTTCAGATTTATTTCCCCCTCGATCCATGAGAGCCTGAATTTATTTATTAGCCTTCCAGACTCGGGCAAGGCTCATCTCTGTGTACAGGAAATTGGGAGGAATTCAGACGGCGTTTTATTTAACGTTCAGACTCCCCCTATAGGGCTACACTGCCACACCGTGATGTTACCCCAGGCATTTACTTACAAAAGCTGAAAAAAAATAACAGAAGAACAGACAAAAAAACAGAACCAGACCCTCTGACAAAAAAAACAGAACCAAAGACAACATTTACCAGGGCACGAGGAGCATTCACAGTGTGCGGACAACCACTCGGGAAGCTGTCCCTGGCTACAGGAACTCCTTCTGAGCAATTAATGAAATAGTAGATTTTTGGGGGAGTCACAGGGCTAAGGAAACCTTCCAAGCAAGAATGTACATTTGCAGTAACGCAGACAGCTCCGTCCCATGAGTGATGGCATCCACCAAATCCATGTTCTACCATGCAAAGCACTTCCAAATCGGTTCCATCCCATTTAACAGAGTGGTGTCCTGAGGTATTGGCCTCACTCATGTGCCGGGGTATATGACGACTTAGAAAATACTGCGAAAAAGTTGTAGTAACGCATCACTGAAAAATATGTGCCCAAAATGCTCAGGTATACCACAACAAGAAAGCAGGGCATCCCCCAAGGTAGGTGGCAGGGATGCCAGCTCATACTCTCATATCTTCCATCCCTCTATCGCTGTCTGTATCTGAAGTCAGTTTAAGATCCATAGTCCACGAATAAATGAAAGCCTTGAAGCCCTACAAAAGGGCGATCGCACCCGTTCCCCATAGGGAAAGTCAGGCTGCCACTCACTCCCAACCAGTGAGGCACAGGATGGATGCTGCAGTGATCAACAGCTGTGTCTGGACTCCCCTGCCCGCCCAGTCCCAAACTGTGTGCTCAGCACTCATCCATCCAAAATTAGAGCCATCCTCTATCAGGAAGGAGATAAGTCTTGCTCTGGTGACAAGTACTTTTTCCGCCACTTGCTGGAGCCCCTCTGCAGCTCTGAATGCGGTTCTTCTTCCTGCTTGTCACGTATTTGCTACAGAGTTTACATTACATAATCCTGTAAAAGGTACAGAAATACAGTCACGTTTGTTGCTCCAAGCGCCACAATTTATGCTCTCATTGAGTGGAAGATGTTGCAGCTTTTTGTTCCATTAAACAGTGGTCTAGAGTGCTGAAAATCCAACTATTAGGGAAAAAAAGAGGTGCGCTGAGATGCTCCAAAGTGTACAGCTGACTTTGTGGGCACTGTGACGGCAGCACCGCGGGCAGGAGCTCACTGCCACCACCAACCCCATCACTGCCCGGTTTGTCTCCAACAACACACCTGGTCTGGGGGCACGCTCCCCCAGCGATGGTCTGAAACAGAGAAGGAACAACCCTTCCATCTCTCTCCTCCCTCCTGACAGCATTCACCTTTATTTCTTCATGCCTGTTCTGCATCAACCCTTTCCATCAGCTGCTTCCTAACATTTTATTTCCAGGAATTAATTTCCATACCGATGTTTCAGAATGATTAGAAAGCACTTTCCAGTAGCTTTCAGATTTACTAGCACAGACACAGAAACGTCGCTTGGTTTCTGCTCATCTCTACCTGCTGGCAGGAGGGGGCACACACATGCATCCATCCGCTCACAAAACAAAGCTGCATGTTACATCCATTTGGGAAGACACTGAATGAATTTACAACTGTTGAGCAATGCTCTCCAAGCGCCTAACTGCCACTTAGCAGAACCAGCTGTGCAAGTAAGAACCTTCCTCTTCAGCTGCCTAATGCCAGACCAGAACCAACCAGGAGAAGTGGAGACCGACCCAGCAGCGGGGGGAGGCCAGCGAGCATCCCCACACCTTGCAGTCATGTCCTGCTCCATGGGGATCCATGAGGATTGCAGAGACCACTGCTCTCTGCAAAAGGCGGAAAGGAAGCGCAACGCAGAGCAGGGCAAGATGGTGTGCTCCCTCTCGGCTCCCTGCAACTTTTCCTGTGAACAGAGCAAACAAAATGAACGCAGAAGTATCATCACGGCTCCTGAAATGTATTAACAATGACAGCAAGGGCTGCTGAAAGAGAAAGCGGGGACTGAAAGTATTAACAAAAGCCCACAGCACACTGGCTGTGGCTAAAGCTAGGGCCTGAAAGACTTCTTTGTTACCCGGTCAATGCAAGCCTATTCACTGGCCCAATATATAGCAGAAAGAAAGTGAGGGTGGGAGGAAGAAGGGTACTGTCTCTTCAGGGGACGTCTCCTCAGCTGCCAGGCTGCGAGGGGAGCGGGCTGCTGGAACACAGAGAGCTCCGAGCAGCCCAGCACTGCCTGCTCACCAGCGGGGCTGCAGGAGTTCGACGCAGGTCCTGGTGTGCCATGCAGCCCATCGTGCACCCTCTGCTGCTCGGGGAGCTGCAGAAAGGCTCTGCGGGAAGAAACCAGCACACACTGGCTGGCAAACCCGGGTTTTTTTGCACCAACTGATGCTGCTGCGCTGAAGTGCACGAACACTTTGCTTCTAGGGACTCCACAGCTATTTTTGGAGTTGGCCAACAGGCAAGAAATTTCTCTATAAAAACAAGCAAATTAATTTTGTTGCCTTTAAGGCAAGGGCTTAACTGCAATCGCAGCAATAACTTCTCTGAGAGCAGCTTGTAAAGATAAAACTTTTTTTTCCCCGTGCCATAGCTCAACTAAAAGGCAGCGAAATTCTGCGGTTACCCCAGTTTTAATTAAATTTGATTGATAGCCCATTACATGAGCACGCACAAAGCTGCAGCTTGCACAGGATGCCGTTTCCTTTCAGGTTTTTCAATACAGAAAGGACTCCCGTTCTCAGCTGCTACGATAAAGATCTTTTTGGAAGTGCCGATCTGTTGGAGCACCGCAAAGCAAGGAGGGCCTCATTAAGGGCAGCGCGGTGCTGCGGACATCCCCATGCTCCGGGCACAAACCCTCCTTTGTTTCTTTGCAGGTGGAGAGGGACGTAACGAGAGGAAGAGGAACTTAAAGAAAAAGCTTCCGAAGCAAAACCCCTTACACTGCACACAGCAGAGTACCTGTGGCTGCTCAGAGCAGGGCTTTCCAGCGTGCTCCTATGTCACCTCTTCATTTTTCAACCCCTGCATGCTCAGCTCCAGCAGCAACTTCAACAAAAGTCCTTCGCTGCAAAGCTGTAATGCTTCCACCACAGACACACGAGCAATAGTAAGGTCTGCATGGCAGCACGCTCTGCCTTCAGATGAATCTAGATGTATTTGCTGCACTTAATTTGGCTTCGTACAGCCCACAAGTACTGATTGAACCCAACGTGCTTTTTGAGCCACAGGAACAAAATGCCAGCATTCAGGTAACAAAGAGGATGAGGACGGAGGCTGCAGGGCAGTGTCCTGTATACAGCCCAGACGGGGCAGCAGGGATACACAGCACAGTGAGGAGGTGCGAGCCGAGGAAGCCTCCTCAAAGCATAGTCAGTAATGGTTTCCTGGTTTTACTGAACTGTGAACCGTAAGGGGCACAGAGCTTTTAACCACTGCACTCATCCTGACTCGGTCACATTTTGCAGCTGCCTGAGCCCACTCTGAGACTGGAAGTTCTGCAAGTAGTGTGCTGTCCCCCATTGCCACCCCAGGCAGCACAGACACCTCTCCCCAGGATCGGAACAGAATCTCACCCCAGCTCCAGCTGATGGTTAAAGAACTCTTTGCTTCAGAGCACCATGCGGTTAGCTGATATTATCACTAAACAAGTGACGTTACCAAGGAGCATCTGCCAGGCACACGTGCTGCCCATTGCTATTTGTGGGGCAACCACTCCTGGGTCAGCACAAGTACTATTTTGCTGCACTTCCCATATCCTTAAAGGGAATTTCCCAGGTCTCAGCTCTCTCTGCAGACTTGGGGCACATTAGCAAAGCAAGGAAGCTCCTCAGGAGCACTCTGGACTCACCCACTTCCCGTACAGCCGTGCCACAGCCGCTGCAGGACAGAAGGAGCTCCGTGCTGTCACAGGGCAGTCAGCTCAGCCCACTTTGCAGTGATGGCACGGATAACCTGGGGAGTGGCACGCAGTGACACCCAGCTGAAAGCTTGTCGGATCCCAGGAGCAACAGTCAATTGTAACTCCATTATTCAAATCTTGATTAAATCTAGCATTGAGCATATTTCTTAATCAACATGCCTCAAGTGACTACTTGAAGGCTAATCCCTCAAAGCCTTTATTCAGGGTAGAGAAGATTCTTCTGTAGCTTTAACACACCAAGGAGCAGGTAAAACATGAAAATGATTATCCACGAAGCTTGTTCTTTCCAGAAATATTTGGCAAAGCAGCGGATTTTTTTTGGTCTGTTTCATATACACACGATGTAAAATGAAATTATAACAGTCTCAAAATGCCCTTCGCTTCTAAAAACGAACCAAGCTGGGAGGCAAGAAACCGCCATGCACGAGGCATTCCTCAGCACAGTGCAGCAGAAGGTCCTCTGCATGCTGCTAACTGCATTTATTTTTTGCAATTAGCTACAATAGAAGGAAAACAGACCAAAAAAAAAAAAAAAAAAAAAACATTACCTGAACGAGAGAGCTATCTTAGCACTGCTTTCCTCTCTGAGGCTCTTCTAGACCAGCCTCTGGCTAACAAGTGTCTGGTCACCGCTAAGCTGTATTTATGGAGGGGCACCAAGACCTCCCCAAGCACACACACCAGAGGTGACTGCACGCTGGAAACAGCCCCCTGAGACCATGAACATGAAGAGGCTGCCAAAATAAGGCTCCAGCTGCTGCTCAGCCCCAGCTGATAACCACAGCCTCCACCGAGCTAACCACACCCCGCAGCTTCACCAGCATGAAAACCATCCAATTCCCCCCCAGACAGCTTCAGTAGAGTGATCCTTGGTTAAAGCATTCAGATGAGACTGAATGGTAGGGGTGGAAGAAGGAAATATGGGCAGAGAAAAGTTTCCTGGGTCACTTTATCAAAGTGACTGACTGCAGCCAGCCTCAAGGAAGGTGGAAACGTGGAAGGTGGACGCATCGTTCCCAGCGAGCATGGCGGAGCCCTGAGTGAAGAAACCATCACTTGAAAGAGTGGGATGGAAGGGAAAAGAGAAATCTTTCATAGGAAATAAGCACTTAAAGAGAAGCTTCACACCCATGGAAGTCCCGAGCAGCGGATGAGGTGGGGGGGATGCAAGCCAGTGTGGCACAAAGCAGCATCAGAGATAGCATGTGTGAGGAACACCATTGTTCCCTTTACCACATCCCCTGGGACAGCACTGGCACTGCCAGCAAGAACAGGTCAGGACTGTTTGCTCCATGTTTTGCTTTTTTTTTTTTCCTCCTCCTTCAGAACAGTTACTTAACGCACACAGAGTTATGTCTGTCTATACTGAGTTTTTACTGCAGACACACAACTAGCTGAGACTGCTGGAGTCCAAGCAGAGAAAGCAGAGGGGCAGGTGACAGTAGGGCGAGCAGCACAGAGCAGCACGCTCTGCTCATCCCAAACCAAACCAGCGCAGAGACTGCGGCATTAAGGGCAATACCAAACTGGATAGAAAGATACAACATTGTGCCTTTCCAATGGGAGACTACTAGATACCCCAGGAGAAAAAAACAAAACCAAAAACCCCACCTCTTCAGTCTTAGCAGACAAACCCTCCTTTGGCCAAACTGCTGCTCAGCCCACTAACTTGCAGCCTGCCACAACCTTCAGAGTCGGTATCAGCCTGCCTTCCCAACACTGAACTCACCAAGTGGAACCATCAGCCTCCAGCTCCCCTTCAGCACAGCAATTACCTGCATCTGGGGCATGTTGTTACAAGATCAGAAGGGGAAAAAAAATCTCCCAAGCCAGACTCAAGCTCTGCAGCAGCGTTCATCTATGGTGATTTTCACCTGCGAGCCCAGATTTCAGCAGTTTTCTGCCACTCACTAAAACGTGGCTTGCCCATTCTTACCCTCCTGCGCGTTTCATTCATACAGGACTGCCCCCAGCCCACCCACCGCATCCCTCGTGCCCTACAAACATAGATCAGCTGATCCAGCTGCCAAGGCTGCACAGGCATGCCTCCTTTCTCTACAGGGACGGCCACTGCGACCCACCAGCCTCACGGTGTGCCCCACTCACCAGACTGCACTTCTACCGCATCTCTAATACTTCACGCTGCGACTTCACAGGGAAACGTAATGCTCTGCTGGTCAATCTGTCAGGAATCATCACAGTGACAGCAGTATTGTCACCTGGACTGACTGTCCTTCCAAGAACTCCAGAAGTACGCTTCTCGTGAGCAGGAACGCTCATTTCAGCTCCCAATTTTCTAACGCCTCACCAGTCCCCTCTGGAATCTTTACCTCAGTGGTTTATCAAAACAAAATGAAACTGTAAGTACCCTCTTGCCACACGCAGAGCTTATGACTTCTCCTGAGCTAAAATCCCATGGCAGACAAAAAGCAATCCTGGAAGCGCGAGCCCCTTGGGACAGAGGAGCGATGCCTCACATCCCGCTGCAGAGCCACAGCCCAAAGCAGCCTGGCTGGACAGAAGCCCCAGGCCTCTGCGATCCAATGTTCTGCACGTCCACTTCTTTGCACAAGGGCTCTCAGTAGCATGCTGTCTGCATATCTCCATAGGGTGCTTGACAAAAAAGAGCAATAGCAGCAATACATTTATCCCAGATGAATCTGAAGAAGAGCAGAAGAGAGTTCCACAGCATTTCTCACGTACAAAACGAGTCTTGCCTACAGTGGCCCCACGCGGCTACCAGGGAAGATTTCCACGCACGTATCTCTGTTGTGCAAAGCGGTTCTGCAGCAACACTCTGCTCCGAAGCGATGAGCAGCAGGAGGCAGCGAAGACGTGTGGATGTAATGTGCTACCTCACATGCACAGAAGGAAGCCCAGGACCCGTCCCTGCCTTCTGCCTGCTCAGACCTCCCAGCAGGTAGGAGACATCAAGACAAACACCCAGGTGCGTGTGGGGAGAAGAGGAAGAAAAGGGTTTGCTTCCGTCTGGTAGCACTGAGCTTTGTGTTGGACACTTCAGAACAGGAGGGGACCGAAGCAAACACCGCAGGCTGCCTGTGGCGCATAGCAGAGAGGAGCTAGGTGGCAACACGTCACTCCTCCAGCCGGCAGCAAGCTCCGAAGGCGTCCCAGCACCGCCCAACAGCCCCAGCTGGCAGCACCCCTGGCACTGCTCCTTCTGCCCCACAGCTGCAGGTGTTCAGAGGTCCCATACCGTGACAGCAGAGCCTGGGGCAGTGGCACGAGCAGGACGCAGTTATACAGTTCATCACATTGTTCTGTCAAACCATGCTTCTGCCTCTTCCTGTGCAACACAGGGACATTTGCGACGTACTCTCAACAAGCATGACAGATCTCTGATGTCCTCCATCCATCAACAAAAGCACGTAATGTTGAGGATTGAGCTAGATCTTAAGGAAGAGCAGCCCAAGTTCCTCCTTGGAAGAAGCATTTCAGCCTTGTCCTCCTGGAAGTGGAGCTCATCAGGCTGCCCAAGCCCTTCCCAAGTGACCTCGGTGCATTCTGGCTCAGCCACGAGAACACCAGCTCCTCAGTGCAGACCCAGAACCACCCCTGCCTTCAGCACACCCCAACACAGAGGGAGGCAGCCCCGCACTGCTGGCAGAGCTCCCGCTTCCTTGATCAGGCGCTCCCCAGGCTGACAAACGCCCATCTGGGATGACCCACCACCCGGTAACTCAGGCTCCTGCACCTCTCCTCGCCATAACTCTCACTAAGGCACACACACTAGAAAGCTTTTGCTGACTATTCCCATGGCTGACATCCAGGACATTCAATAAGACGTTCTGGACAGAGGTCCCCGCCATAAAATTCACATGTTTTTAGTCTGCCAGGATCGGAATTTGGTGACAGCACAATTCATTCATTTATTTAATGATCTTAACATCAGCATGAGTGGATAAAGTGTGCTTTGGCTTCAGCAAGAGATGGGGACAGTGCCAAGCGCCGGCAGCAGCCAGTTTTGATACGCCTGCAGCATCAGGTGCCGCTGCCCTGCAGCGCAGCTGGATCTCTCATTTTGGGGGGCAGAATGGGAATCCTGCACAGCCAAACTCAGTGTGCAACTCAGAACCAAACACTTCAAAGTGAAGCAGTTCAGTTGCGCAGGTGGAGTTCTGTGGTTTGTTTGTTTTTTTTAAGAAAAGGGTTTTGGAAATGTAATCAATACAGTTAAGTTGAGCAGTTTAAGCTCACAGAGCATCCCACAAGATTACACTTGGCAATATCTGTGTATCAACGAAATCTGCATCTTTTTTTATTTTCGAAGAGAGACATAAAAGCACTTGGAAATCTACCTTAAAACACCTTCACTGAAGGAAACACACAGCCTGAGTTGCAGACAGGTTGACAGGTGAATTATTTGCATTTCACAACTCCAGAATACAAAATACAGAGCCATGGAAGAGTAAAGCATTAGAAGACAGACCATTCAGCAACCAGTATTTATATTTGTGACAGCACTGGAAGGAAAGGTGCCACAAACTGAAGCTCACCATACATCCTACAGTGAGTTGAACACCTAAGATGTCTCACCAGCTCAACAAGCACATCCAGGAGAATGTTCTAACACCAACCTTACAAGGCTGAAAACAGGCATCAATCACCAGCTCCTAAAATCGCTCTCCTAGCGCACTCCAGAGCCTAACCTGCACCACGATTTTCACATTACAAGTCACAACAAACACACTTTCAGCACTTTTTGATTTCAGCCTTTGACTTCACTCAGATAAACGGCCCAGATTACCCTCAGCCATAGCACCCTGCCAAGTTCCCTTGCAAACACAACATGTGTCCCGTGTCTGCCCCATATACCAGCTGCGTGCTGCCAGACGAGGTGCCTGCTGCCACACCTCTGAGCAGGAACACACTTTTATTACAGACATTTCCTTTCTCAAGGAAGTTAGGAGCCTTTCAAACACAGTGACTTGCAGATCTGCAAGCAGTACTGCTAAAACACCTCCACGATCCTTGTAGGCAGTCTGCCTGCTCAGTCTATAAGGACAGGAGACTTCTCTCATATTTTCTTTTAATGGAAAGAACAAAACAAGCCTAGAAAAACACCATTCTCAAGACACAGCAACTTCTCTGACTTCATAACAACATGTAAAAGAGGGAAATCTTTTTCAGGCTGCTATTAGCACAGCCGTACCATGAGTTCAGATGGATTCTCAGAAGGCACTCGGAGCACAGGCATTTAAATCAAGCTCCTGGTAATTCAGTAACTCACACGTAGTCACTCTCAGGTGTAAATCAAATCGAAACAAAAACAAATAGGGAATCATCATCTAGCTACCTGAGAGAGAACCAGCACAACACGCAGTAGCTTCCACCTCACAAAGGCTTTACAACTCAGGAAAACCTGCTTTATTTAACATGCTCAACTGCGTGAACTCTTCTCGCTTCTCTTCGACGCTTCCCCAGTGGCTTCAGAGGATGCTCCTGGCACCGGGCACGGATCAAAGATGCACTTCCCTGTCAAGATGCACAGTTTAGAAGCCACTCTGCTTTTCCTCAGGCGTGTTTAGAGCTCTAGAAATACGTCAGCTCACAACCAGATAAAGGATACACAGAGGCATTACAACCAACAGCAGAAATGTATTACTTTGGTAGCAGGGTTGACTTAGATCTGATACAACCTAGGGAAGCCTTGGGGCCTCACTCTGCATAGGAAAGCAGAATGTCTCTGGCCATCTCAGATGACTAAAGAGCAATCAGAGGTAAAAACAACTTTCAAGGTGCAATAAGAATAGAGAACGTGTAATTTTCCTTTCGGGAAGGAAGAAAGCGCCGTCCCATTAACCTAGTTATGTGCCCAGCAGCAATTTGACTCAAGTCCCATCAGCAACAGTGTGCCATCACCTGCTACGAAGAGAGAGCACGCTCCAGGACACCTCCCAGATGCACAGAACACAACACAAGGATAACATGTACTCGAAAATTTCACTAGCCCCAAAGCTCATTCTGCTCTCCTCCCTTCGATCCTCTCTTTTTTTTTTTTTTTTTTTTTTTTTTTTAAGAACCCACCCTATTTTCTCCTTCCAGCTGTCCCACATCATCGTCTCCTATTTAGGAGGCAAAACCAAGTCCACAGTCCGGAAAGGAAAACTGCGCCTACAAGAAGTTCTTGGAATTACCACAGAGTGCAAACGCAGAACAATGAGAAGTTACACCAACGGCATCCCCCTAAGAAAGGGAAAATGAGCTCCCTGAGCTCACCCACAGCACAGCACCTTGAGTCCTGCAGCAAACGCCGGCTCTCTGCCTCTTGCCCATTCACTCCAGAAAAGCCTGTGCAACAACCAGACATCCAGTCACAGATGCAGCTTCCCATTAAAGAAACGCATGTAAAGCAGTGATATTACCCATCTCTAATTCCTCAGAGTGAAAATTCCAGCAACTCTAATCATATTAGAGGATTTACGCACAACTAAACTTGACAGTTGACTAGCCCTGAAAACGCTGGATTAGGGAGAAAGAGAAAATATAGGTTACCTCTAAAGAGCAGCCTTCACTGCTTACTCTTACCATGAAACAAAACCAGAGCAAACGCGCTAGCTCCATGCACCCCAGTATGAGCTGGTGACATGAAAGAGCCTTTCAGGCCCAACACAGTGACAGATAAGGCCCGCACACACAGATGGGCATCCTACTTCCCAACACTGAAAAGGGCACTTAGCTGTTCTCGGTCTCCCACCGCTCTCCAATCAACTTCTTACCATGGATAAAAATAAAACTTGTGTTCTGAAATCAGCACTGCACATCAAGATGTATATACCTGTGAGTAAAGCAACCTTGTCCTGCAGACTTCTGCCAGAGAACACATGCAGGCACGTCTCCAGACACAAGAAGAAAACAAGCTGTTGCAAATCCCATTTTTGGAAGAATGGCTTTCTCCAAGACATTTCACCACAAAATCTTATAAAGCCAGTAAAGTGACACATTTGCACTATAACATGATTAGCTTTTGTCATTAAATAAATTAAAGCTATTTCTGCTTGAAAGAACGCTAAGATGTGCCAAGGCTGGGGAACATCAGCATGGGAGACGGCCGAGGTCTAAAAAGCACTCGATTTTTGGCAATACGCTCGCGCCCTGTGCCTGCTCCTCCTCTGCAGAGCAGTTCCTCCACCTGCTGCGTGCCCTCCCAAGAACGAAGATGGGTTGATGGCTGGACTATGAGTTGACAGTTGGACTAGATGATCATAGTGGTCTTTTCCAATCTTAATGACTCTATAGCCTTCAAGGCTTCAGACATTTAAAACTGAAACATGTCTCAGGCAACACAGCTGTCCCTTGTGTCCCTTTGCTCAGCCAAGGTTTCAGAAAGCTCCTCAACTCAAGGCTCGTACTGCCAACGGAAAGTGATGAGCACCCCTCAGCTCACCCCAGTTCCTCCCCTCCTTCCCACCTCTCCCCTTTTACAACCAGCACTCCAAACACCCTGATCCCAAAACTCAAGTTAGATCACTGACACACCCCATTCCCCATCCCATGTTCCTGTGGTTCTCCTCTGCTTCTGCACACACCTCCCGACAGAGCTGCTGCAGGAGCGGCTGCTGGAAGGGCCTGAGCACGGGCAGCCGGGGCACCTCGCGGGAACAGAAGCACACAGAGTTACCCAGGAAATATCTGCAAAACCAGAGCTTCCACGCACAGAAACGCAACGCTGCACACACGGACAAAAAAAGCCACAAATGCTGACCCTTCCTCTCCGCTTCTCAGAAATGGAATAGAAGTGGGAGGGCTGTAAGGAAAGAGAAAGACTTTTAAACAACAGCTCCAAGTGCAGCACACACCAATCTGTTTGTCCTCTGTAGCGTGGCATTTGCTCGTGCCTGGGCTGGGAAGACACTGGTGACCTAATTATATTGATCCACCACATTTATTTGCAGCACGAGGACTTTTTAAAGAGCAGATGATTGTAATGCACAAAAAAATACCTTCAGAAATGCATAAGCGGGAGCATGAAGGGAAGGGAAGTGCCACGCCGCTGAATACACAGCAACTTACAAACCATAAAGGCCTGCAGGGAGCAGGCAGCCCGCAGCACACCTCCTTGGCTCTGCAGTTTACAGAGGAAGCCTTGCTGCAGAACAACCAGACGCACACAACCCTGCTCCTCAGAGGCAGCCTGATGGCCGAAGCAACACTGGGCAGATCTAAGGTGATGTCTGATAAAAGCAACCTCTGAGTCTCATTTCACAGCCATACAGACCCACTCGTCCGTCCCACGCAGGGCCGGGGCTGCTGGGCTCACATCTACAGCTTGGGGTACCACTCCTGCCAGCAGCCGGGCCCAACTTACTCCTACACTGAAAATGGCAATCCTTGAGGCCATTGTGCTACAGAAATGCATCAAACCTCAGTTGTGTCTTGCAGCAGCCCCACTGACTTCCCATCCAGCATGCCACAGAACTCCCATCAGAACACCACTCTTCTCTATGTCCACCACTCCAGCTTCACTTTCCTTCAAGAAATCTCTTTTTAAAACCTCTTCCCCCCAAGTTTTTCTTTCTGTTCATTACGCACTTCCTACAAATGCACACAAAGTAAGAAAACCTCTTTTCTGCACGGCTTTCTCACCCCCCCCCAATTCTGCTTTTCCAATCATACATACAGCCCTTTAATTCCATGTGACGCTAAAACCACATGCTTCCAAAGACACAAAGTTCACCACGTGCAAACAGCTGTAGTTTAAAAAGCCCAAGCCAGCGCCTCCACCTATCTACCTACAGACAGGTAACGTTCATTGGCTGTGGAACGATGGCTCGTACCCGCCAGCAGCCCCTGCGCTGCGGTGCAGAGAAGCAGGGCTCGGCCACGCGCTGCAGAGAACTGCACCTCCAGTTCATCCGCCGCGTGGTAACGCTGTCTCAACAGTGGCACCAAAACAGAAAAAAAAAAACAACAAACGGAGCTAAAAATAAGGCTGAACTCAGATGACCCTCTGCACTTCGGTAAATCTCTGGTGAACTATGCTCCCGAAGTCGCACTTTGGAGCAGCGCTGATAAAAAGGTAACAGCTTTTGTTTACTACCTGGAAGCGCACACAACTTTCAGCCAAGGGAAAAGCAGTCGTGATGCCGGAACGCAGCTCACCAGGAAGGCACCATCATTTGTGTCTGTGACAAGGACAGGTTACCAGTTCAGAAGTTCAGGAGCGCTATTCCACTTATGGCACTGCCTTCTGTCCACCCAATGCTTCTCCGCTCCCTGTGCCTCTTGCTCTGGGCTTTTCTTCCCCACACACACACACTGCTGACAAAGCTCACCCCAAGGCAGCGTTCTCCTGCCCTGCCCATGACAGACCACCACCAAGCTGAGAGAAGCATCCAAACCCCTTGCAGCCCTTTGGGTGACAGCTAGAGGTGTGTGCTTTGGGAAGGCAGCATGCTCCCAGTCCCAAACACCCAGCGGCACCCACTGCGCTGGGAGAGCCCCTCTGGAGCAGCCGTAACGCCTGCACCCAAACTGAGCAGCTCCCTGAGCAGCGCCTTCACTCACCAAATGCTGCTGATGGCAGTGACAGCAGCCCTGCACTGCTTTCCCCACGAAAGCCCATGCTGGGAGCAGGGCACGGCGCTCCAGCACAGCCCCGCTCCCTGCCAGCTCTCACCTGACCCAAACACTCTGTAGCGCCAGCAGCCCCGTGACTTCAGCAGTGTTATTTGTGGTCAGGCTCTGGCCGGAAGCTCACCAAAACAATGGATCTGAACCGATCACAGCAGGGCTTTGCTTTCCCACCTCAAAACTGAAAGTGAGAGCGATGGAACGTTTCCACGCAGGGAACACACCGAGTACACACATCCCACAACTCCACACTCAGATGGAAGTCACCCCACCAGCAGCAGCCGCGCACACTGTAGCCCTAACCGGGCTCACACATTGCACCGACCCCCCAGCTATGGGGCAGGGGGCACCGGGGGCTGACAGAGCAGAGCCTCACAGTGCTGCTGGCCCCACAGGCTTCCCCCAAAGTACCACACACCCCCAGGAAGGGCTTCAGCCTCTTCATGGCAAGTTAAAACACAGCTTCTCCCCCACCAGTGCCACGGTTGGAGGGCACCCCACAGTGCAGCCCCAAGCGGGCAGCAGGGCTGAGCCCCACCACAACACAACACAGCACAGCACCGCAGCACTTACCTGCAGCGCGGCTTCCAATTAAAAGTTCACCAGGGGGGGTGGGGGGGGGAAAGGGGGGAACAACACACACACACACACACACACA